>NW_024720028.1:210000-354480 GCF_018991925.1 Homarus americanus
ACTTCGATAATTTTAACTTAATTTAGCTTTTAAATGAACGTAAAATTGTTAACAAAAGCTCTAGACATTTATTAACATACATTTACTATTATAATTACTTTAATTTTTCTTAATATATATTTTTTGTTTCTTTCGTGTTGTTATTCAGAGATAATGACAATTAGACAATTAACCCTCAAAAGCTATAGACCAATTACATACGAGATATACACAAATAGGTGGCAAATACCGTCAAGTGCTCAGGGAATTATGACCGACTGCACATAATTAGGGTAGAGTCTCAGCATAATTTGGATGCCATTTTGGGGGATATTTATAGTGTATATTACCTTAATTAAATGCTTTTTTTATATATACAGTTACGAGAATTATTTACCATACGATAATTTAATAATCTGGATCCTTGTGCAAGATAATTCATATAGAACAAATTATATATAACATCCCTTAAGGCGGATTATTCATATATAACAAATTATAATATTCTTGTGCTGGGTTATTCATACACTGTATACGAGCATATATCAAACACAACATTATACTTCATGCCACGTAATGAACTCAACCAAGACCAGAAGAGGAGCAGAGATTATTTTGGGTATTATTATTGTTATTGTTGTTATTATTATTATTGTTGTTATTATTATTATTGTTGTTATTATTATTATTATTATTATTATTATTATTATTATTATTATTATTATTATTATTATTATTATTATTATTATCTTCATTCTCCCTCGTATGAAATCAGCATAAATTTGTCTCGAAGGGTAGCAATACCAGGGGGAAAGACACACCGCTAACTTTCACACTTTCTCTGCTACACTTAGCGGAATAAACACAACCCATGGAGGCAAGAGCGTGAATCGTATCGTAGCATAAGAGACACATTTCGGATGAGTTCCCCGAATATCCGGTTACGGTAAAAAAAATTTAAACTTCCGTACGAAACTTTTGGAGAATCGCGAACCATTTACGTGTAAGAGGGAGAGAGAGGGTGGCCGTGGAGAGGTGGTTAGCGTGCGTAGTTGTCGCTGTTTCCACCTGCGTGTCTGGATTCACCCCCCCCCCTCCCTAACCCCAATGGGATGGACGGTGCTGAGGGGAAACTCGCTCAGAAATATCCATAAAACAAGAGTTGTGAATTCCCCGCGAAAAATGTGGTGTGCGTGCGTGTGTGTGTGTGTGTGTGTGTGCGTGTGTGTGTGTGTGTGTGTGTGTGTGCGTGTGCTTCTTGCTTCACTATCTAATGTTCATCCTTCCTATTCCTCAATCATTCTCTTTCTCTCTTTTCTCTCATTCTCCTTTCATCTCTCACCTCCCCCCCACTTCCCTCTTTCACTAACCTCTCCCTATCTCTATCCGGTCATTCCCCTCTATCTCTTAAATCCTCTCCTTCTCCCCATCCTTTCTCTCTGTCTATCTCCTTTCTCCTCGTTTTTATTCTCGCTTCCTTTCTCTCCACTTTCTACTCTTCCATTCACCCTTTCCTTTCGTTCTCTATTTTCCTCCCTCTCTCCTTCTCTCTTTCCTTCCTTCCCTCCCTTCCTCTGTTCCTACCTATTCTCGCCCTCTTTCCCCTCTCCCACCTTCCTCTGTCGACCTGCCCCATTCCCCCTTCCCTTCCTATCACCCATTATCTCCTTCTCCCCTTCCGTCTCACTCATCTCTTTCCTCCCTCCTTCCCTCCCCTTGCTAGGACACACACACACACACACACACACACCCTCCTCATCAAACAGTTCAACAACCTGACCTTTCCTTCTAATCACCCCTACAACATGCCTCCATTAAGCACCTCCATCTCTCCCCCCACCCCAAAGGACTGGTGTAAACTCCATCCCCCAAGGTACCAATAACGATGTAAACTGTAGCCCTGACAACCTAGAACGTGTGTTAGTTTACGTTGGATCGTTCTGGTCGGCAATTCAACTTCGGGGCTTCCGGGAAAACACTTTATACCCAGATAGGAAAATACTGTATACAAATAAATATACAGGTTTATTCTTTCTTTTGTTATCTTAAAAAAAAAATATAAGCAAATAAGAAAAGAATATATTTATTTCTTGATGTATTATTAAAAAAAATCGATCATAGGATAGGATAGGATAGGATAGGTTAGGTTACAAAAATAAGATACAATACAAAACCATCAAAGAAAAAACCCATTTCTAGTTGTATTTTTGTAAAGGGATAATAATTAGACAACTAAATGAAAATACAACAATCATTACAATACTTTAGCCATTAAAATAATTATATTCACCAGCTAAATAGAAATACAAAAATACACCACCAAGTATTGTATATTTCCAGGTATACCGCTACAAAAATTGAAAAGCCATTGTCCAAGTAGAAATACAATTAATACAACAATCACTACACTTCTACTCACATCACTACAATAACAGACTGGTGTATTTTGGGTGTAGACTGTACACACACACACACACACACACACACACACACACACACACACACACACACACACACACACACAGAATACATCAATCAACTATCTATTGTATAACCCTCATTGCGGAGTCTCTGCCAACGCCCCCGTGTAATTGAAATCAAGCCCCGTGTAGCTGTTCGCATGTGTTGGCCCCGAGTGACCATTAACCCGAAGCTATAAATTACACCACCCAGGACCACCAGTCTCAAATTTTCGTAAGTTGGATTTCTCTGGGAACTAAATATCTCAAAATCGACCTAAGTTGAACTTCTCTCGTAACTCAAAATCTAAAAAAATTACCTAAGTTGAACTTCTCTCGTATCTGAAGATCTAAAAATCGACCTCACTGTCTGACTTAAAGCTAAAGGATACAAACAACACAGACAATGACGTCAGAATTACACTGAGACTCTACTTAAATTATATAACTTCACCTGACACTAGTGAAGGGACCAATTGTTTCGTGTAGGTCGTGAAATTCATCTCTCTCTCTCTCTCTCTCTCTCTCTCTCTCTCTCTCTCTCTCTCTCCTTGATTATCTCACTCTTTCCTCACTTCGTTTCCTCTCTTCTTTACTTCTTCTTCTATTATTGTTCTTCATTTCCTCATTCTTTCTATCGACTTTTTTTTTCTTTGGTTTCCCTTGTCGCTGTTTTTCCATCCCTCCTTTCCTTTCTTTCTCTCCACTACACTTCCTCATTCCTTCTCCATTTCACTTTCATCTTACCTTTTGATCTCCCTTCCCCTTTCCTCCTCCACATCCCCCCTCCTTCCCTCCCTCTCTCTCTCTCTCTCTTCCCTTCTTCATTTCTTCCGATTCAATTCTGCACTTCCACACACTGACATTTACCGCCTCCTCCAATCACAGAACATTAATTAAAAATTCACTGATAAAGAGCGAAGCGGAGTGGTCGCCTCCCTCCCTCCACAATCAGCTGACGACACGTAAACAATTCGCCGCCATTTTTAAAGAGCCACAATCAGGCATCAGCTGATATCACGTAAACATCATCGGTAAAAAATTTCACAGTTGAAAAATTATTGAATTATACGTAATGAACATATTTTTTTAATGAATTAAATTTAAAATGGGAGATATTTCTTTTTTTACTGGATGAAAAAAATAATTATAAACATGAGCAAATACGTAATTAATTACTTAAAGCACAGTGATTGATAGCAATATTCTAACTATCCTTTGAAGTTAACAATAAATACTTTATATGTGAACAAATAAAAAAATAAAATAATTAATACCGGAAAATATTAAACAGATAGTAGGGATATTAATGGGCTACCAGTGATTCCCAAACTACCCCATTGGGTTAATATGACCTTTTTAGTGAGGTAATTGGGTACACTGCCAAAAACAAAGAGAAGTACAGAAAATAAAAGACCTGTCACCACTGTATTTAGCTGATGATAAAGATAGTTGTAACAGTGTAACCAGATGAATAATAATCCTTCCGTATATATGGTGGCTGTAATTAAAATGGCATCAGGTGAGGTGGGGGTCATTATGATGGTAGTGATGACCAGGTGAGAGGTAATGACTCAAGTTTAGGAACCACTGAGGTATAGGGAGACAGACAACCCGTGTTTAATATTGTAGTAACACTGAATCTCACGAGGAAACTAATTAAGATCGGTTCGGTGTTTGTATTCATGTAAGTCGTTAATAATAATAATAATAATAATAATAATAATAACAATAATAATAATAATAATAATAATAATAATAATAATAATAATAGTAGTAGTAGTAGTAGTAGAAGTAGTAGTAATAATAAAAAAACCAATTATAATAATAATCTTACTACTACTACTACTACTACTACTAATAATAATAATAATAATAACAATAATAATAAACCTACGGTTTATATCTAAGACACGATAAAACTACTGACGCCCAGGGGTGAGAACAGTTAGTGGGCAAATCACCAACACAACTCCTAAACAAACAAGCCAATTGCAATGTTATTTTGTACAGCTAGGAAAAAACAGCACTGGAAAGTGATTAAATACTGGCCATATGTAATTGAAGTTCAAGGTCAATATCAAAGGTCAAAAGGTCAAATTCTAGTTGGGAGAAGAGGTCATGTGGGCAGCTCTGGCTATTGGCTAGAAGTATTATGTAAGTTGTAAATAAATAATCCATATAAGACTTCCAATAAGGCTCTTGGGTCTTTTATTCCTAAGATGAATGTAGTAATTCTCATATACAGGGTGGTGTTGGGGGGTGTGTGGGTGGTGTTGGGGGGTGTGTGGGCGGTGTGGGCGGTGTGTAGTGGTGAGGGCGGTGTCCATACACTTAACCCCCCACACCACTCCGCCTTCACTCTCCACCACCTGTTGCTCCACTCTCGCCCGCCACTACATTAAGGATCGATCGCTAAGTGTGTTCAAGTAGCCACCCCAGAGGAGACGACAATATCACCAGCGATCGATACACCCAGACACATACTTCCGTGAGGCGGCGAGTGATCACTGAACTGTTATTAAAATCTATGGTCATTAAACCCGCAGATAATCACCATAAATCAACGTTAATTATGGGATTAAAATTAATATTGGGATATTTATAACCACAAGTCTCGACAGGTAATTGGATTAACGATGAAATAATACGAGCATAAATTTTGGACCAATATTTGAAGAATGTGGTGGTGCATACCGGCCATTTTGACCCAGATTGGAAATGGAAGTTTTTGGGGGAAATAAATCTGGTAGAATCATTAAATGGTGAGTGAACTGAATGAGAGAGAGGGAGGGAGGGAGGGAGGGAGGGAGGACAGAGAGTGGGAGAGTCGGAGAGAACTGTCAAGAGCTGCCCACACCTGTCAAAGGGCCTGTACCTGGCGTTGACAGGTGACGATAATAACCTGTGAGTGTTGAGAAATGTGTGGTTATGTGCGAGGTTATTGATTACCGGTAAAGGTAGGAGAGAGAGAGAGAGAGAGAGAGAGAGAGAGAGAGAGAGATAATTACATAAAAGGAGACCACTACTACATCCCTTGCTCAAAACATCACCCCTTTAAACATGACACCTAAAACACAACACCCCCTTAAATACGACACCTAAACCACATCACCCCTTAAAGACCTTCAAACACCACACACTTACGCCATAACAAAAGAACAAGTAAACAACAACAACAGGTGACACACACTAAACCCCTCCACCACCACCACCATCTCCTCCACCATCACCACCACGATCACCAACACCTCCACCACCACCACGATCACCAACACCTCCATCACCACCACGATCACCAACACCTCCACCACCATCTTCTTTTCCTCTTTCACGACCATTACCACCACCAATGCCTTCTCCTCCACCATTACATTACTATCACCACCACATCACCACCACATCACCACCACCTGTTCTCAGCACGTCAAACCAGCCACCCTTAACATCATTCTCTGTCTGTACTCGACGTTTAATTTAGACAACACCTAAAAATCCGCCAATATTTTCACTCATATTCACGCCCCACCTCGCTCACGGCTGATGAAGGGCGGCGGTAACTAGATGGGCAGTATTAAGTATTTAGGGGAGGGAGGGGAAGGGGGTAGGAAGGAGGGAAGAAAGAGGGAACGCAGGTAGTGGAGGGGGGTGGGGGAGGAAAGATGAAGAGGGAACGTAGGTGATGGGTGGAGGAGGGAAGAAAAGGAGGAAGGAAGATGGGAAGGAAGAGGAGAGAGAGAGAGAGAGAGAGAGAGAGAGGAGAGAGAGGAGAGAGGAGAGAGAGAGAGAGAGAGAGGGAGAGAGGAGACGCAGGTGGTGGAGAAAAGAGGGAGAGGGGAGGGTAAGTGGAAGGGGAACCTAGGCGAAGGATGAGAGGAAGAAGGAAGGAAGGAGGGAAGGAAGGAGGAGGAGGGAGGTAGACAAAAAAAACAAAGAGGTGAAAATGTTACACCAATGATCGTTATGGGCTAATTACCTACATGAAGGAGGTTCTGTTGGGCAATGATAGCTTCCACCCCCTACCCTCCCTCCCCTACCCTCCCTCCCTATCCTTCCCCATGCTCCCCTTCTCCCTACCCTACCCATATCCTCTCCTACCTTCTAAGAAAATCAACTCCCCTTTCTTCCTCACCATTACCCCCATCCATCCTCCCTCTCCCCTCCCCACAATTCATCAACCATCTCCCCTTCCTCTCCCTATAAAATTCCCTCCACCCCTCACCAACCCTCCATAAACAAAATCCTTCTTAAGACCTCCACGTATACGCGAATATATCCCTACATCTCCCCCCTCCTCTCCCCTACATCCTATATAAACCAATAACTCCCCAACACTCTACTGCTTCCCTTCCTAAACACCCCTCTTCCTTCCCCGGAGCATATTCTCCCCATAATGTGTTTTTATTTTCATCCACCCTTCTCCCCTATGTACTCATATATTCTCCCTATATTGTTCGCCCTCTTTTTTACTCCCTCCCTCCCTCATTTCATCCCAATGCTCCACCCCCCCTACTCCTTCCCTCCCTCCCTCCCTCTCCCTCTCTCGTCTTTCCATCCCATCTCATTGCCTCTCTTCCCTCCCTCATTGCCAACACCACTACGTCATTACCCCTCAGCATCTTCTCACCTCCTCCGTATCTCTCACCCAGGCCTGTTTCTTCCTCCTCAACACCTCTCGACCTACCTCCCCTTCCCTCACCCCCAACACCTCTCACCCTTAGTAAATATGACAAATTTTGTGACAAGAGGTACCGGTATGGCCAGCATAAGGACAGAACCAGACAATGTGATGTAGTCGTGGCCAGAATTAGGCTAGGATACAGGCACATCTGGCAAGTTAGTAACGCTGTACCCATACCGGAACACTCAGCATGTAAACTTTGTGATAAACCTTTAACTTGAACACTATATTATTGAATGTGACACTATCAAAGACCTCAGGCCACCTGGCTTATTGCATCATGAACTTTGTAAGTACTACATTGAATCAGGGGTGCTTGAGGAAATTCTTGCTATTTATCCAAAATTTGCTAGGTCACACTGATTAGTCTTCAATTAGAATATGACGTCCAATGTATGTGAACCTCTGTCCTGCGTGGCAGTGAACAGTGACATCACCCACATGACTCTGACCTATATATACTGCTAATGAATATGATGTGTTTCTTTGTGTATGAACCTCTGTCCTGCGTGGTAGTGAACAGTGACATCACCCACACGACACTGACCTATATATAGCTGTTAATGAATATGATGTATTTCTTTGTGTATGAACCTCTGTCCTGCGTGGCAGTGAGAAGTGATACCACCCTCAGTGTCAAGACCTAACTGAATTACTCACAATAGGCAAACTGTACTCCAAGCTTTGTCAATAAATTTGTTAAACTAAAAATAACTCTCATTCTTCCCTAACATCTCTCCATCTCCTCCTCTTCCTGCCTCAACTTATCACCACTTCTTAACCACACCATCTTCTTCCTTCACACCACATCACCTATCCTTTCCTTCCCTCCTTCACCCCACAACATCTCTCCTCCTTCTCTCACCCCTTAACATCTCCTCTTCCCTCCCTCACCCCACAACACCTCCCCTCATCCCATTCCCCCGCCCCCAGAAAGGTAGTTTTATCAGGTTGTATCAAAGAAGGTGAGCACAAAAGCCAGCCTCCTGCACCACGACGGCGAATGTGACGGGTAATGGATGTGATTTATTGGAATGTACTGCGTGTGTGTGTGTGTGTGTGTGTGTGTGTGTGTGTCCAAACCACCCTCACTGACAGCACCAAAACCAATATCCGAACTACGGGGAGTTTGATCGTACAGACCCAGTGCCATCACCGCCACCAATGACATCACCACCACCAGTGCCATCACCACCACCATCACGACATCACCGCCACCAGTGCCATCACCACACCAATGCCATACCGCCACCAGTGCCATCACCCCCACCACAGTGCCACTGTCACCACCAGTGCCATCACCGCCACCACCAGTACCATCACCGCCACCAGTGACATCACTGCCACCACCGCCACCAGTGCCAACACCGCCACCAGTGACATCACCACCATCAGTGTCATCACCACCAGTGCCATCACCTCCACCACCAGTGCCATCACCGCCACCAGTGCCATCACCGCCACCAGTGCCATCACCGCCACCAGTGCCATCACCATCACCAGTGCCATCACCGCCACCAGTGCCAACACCGCCACCAGTGCCATCACTGCCACCAGTGTCATCACCGCCACCAGTGCCATCACCGCCGCCGTTAGTGCCACCGTTAAAGGGAGCTACGACCCCGAGCAGAGTTGTGGTGGCACCCCTTCCCTCTACCCCCCTAGCAATGGCACCCTCTCTTTCCGCCCGTTTCCTCTATCGTCATTAGTGGAGGGCGTGGGGGCTGGACGGAGGCATGGGTGGCGCGCGGCTAGGCATTCCTCTCCTCCCACCTCTCTTCATCCTTATCTCAACAATGGAGGGCGTGGGATGGACTGTGGCGTGGATGACAATATCTTCCCCTTCTCCATTTTCATCAGTGGAGGGCGCGGGTGGCTAAGGCGTGGAAATCCCTTCCCTCCAACCTCATTGATGAAGGGCGTGGAGGATGTACGGCGGCGTGGGTGGCATGGTATGTACGCACACGCCACACGCACATAAACAATCAAGATTTCATTTCGGGCCTAAAGTTTCATAATCTACCCGAGTCTCTCTCTCTCTCTCTCTCTCTCTCTCTCTCTCTCTCTCTCTCTCTCTCTCTCTCTCTCTCTCTCTCTCTCTCTCTCTCTCTCTCTCTCTCTCTCTCTCTCTCTCTCTCTCTCTCTCTCTCTCTCTCTCTCTCTCTCTCTCTCTCTCTCTCTCTCTCTCTCTCTCTCTCTCTCTCTCTCTCTCTCTCTCTCTCTCTCTCTCTCTCTCTCTCTCTCTCTGTTCTCTCACAGAGCTAAGCCCATCTTTCAGACTGTACTGTTACTGTCGGACAAACACATGATAGGACTGCAGTGTGAGGATTGTTAGATTATTAAGAGAAAATTAACGACTGCATCCCTTTGACCTTGAATTATGAGGTCAAATGTGTTCTGAACCTGTGATAAAGAGGTGTATGGGAGGTAGGGCAGGAAAGGAGGTAAGGTGGTGGTGGTATGGAGGTAGGGGTGGAAGTACAGCCGGGAGAACACCTCAATTTAATCATTTTACGTGACGACGCATCACAAAAGTTCATACATAAAGAGGGGGTTGGGGGGAGGGGGGTGAAAGTCCTGAATTTGCCAAGTGATAAAGAAAAACCCAGAAAAGTTTTGATTTTAGTGAGCTGTAACATAAGGAAAATTTCTCAACTTACAAAGGCAGAAAAAAAATACTTTACCTCCCGTGATGAATATTTTACAGCAAATTCCAGAGCTAAACTTGATGTGAGCGTTAGTCGTTTTATTTTATTTTTCTCGTTAGATCCACCGAGTAAAACCCAAGCGACCTGAACTACCGTCTTCCATAACGAGGGCGTACAGGAACAAGCCATCCAATCATGAATAAAACAGAGGTGATTACAACTACCGGTGATTGTAAGAGCCAGGTAGGACGAGCTCTATGATAGTAACCCTGGTGGCGGCCGCTCCCTCGTACCCCCGCCACAACAATGGTCTCAGTGTCAGCTCAAATCACGCCCATCCTCACCTAGCGACACTAACACGCCCTCTTACCTACCACAATTAACTAATGTTGACCACAAAAACACGCCAAGAGCGGGAAGCGGAAAGCGTTTTCTCCCTCCATCCGGGCCACACTTGGCTCGCGCGCCACTATTGCCACATCTACCAGCGGGAGGTAAGTATTTACTACCATTAATGACTAATTACGCCATCATCATCCTACTTCTGAGGTAAAAACTAACATTTTCCAGCCACCATTGTGTATTATTCATCACACTCTATTTCATAATTAATAATCAGGGTCAAAAGAAAGTTAGACGATAAGGGTCTCTAAAGCAGGCGGGTTGGTGCCCCTCAGCCGCGGGCACCTGGCCGGGTAGAGGGGTCGATCTCACTTTCCTTACCTGGCGTGAAGAATTCCACAGTCCTGATTCACAGAAGTTCTACACGAAGGCGTAAGAATGTACCTAAATAAATAACTTAGGCTAATGAACAAAAATACCGTCAAAAAATAACACTGAGATTCAACCTTAATAAGATACGCTCACTTAACACCAGTTATGAGGGATATTGAAGATGATAAAACTTTTCCGAAAACTCATAATAGTTTTTATGGTAATTTTCTAACATTACTCTTGTGTTTTGGCTCAGGTCAAGAAGTTATGTGAATCCTTACATCTTCACTTACGAGGAAAGTTCATCACCTTGGCCTGGGTCTGTCCTACACCGAGAAAAAACACATTTATATGAGGCGACAAAGATGACTGAAGGTATTCGAGATGAGAGACCACCAACCTCCTGATCTAGCTTAACAAATCACAAACAAAGACCTGGAGTACAAATCTGACCTCATCTAAGAATAGTTCAACCACATCACGACACTGAGGAAGCAGGCGACTGTTCATACATAAGAGGAATGGTTCTACAATTCACAACTCTTCAGGTACAGGTCACCATCCGGGACACTCAAGGAAGAAGTATTGTAAGGTGTTGGGCGGCTGCTGCTCTTGAGATGCCTAAGCCGTCCTGGGAGTAAAACTAACATCACTCTCCGCTGGTATTCAATCTCTCCACAATGTTGGGCCACAGAACCAACAGACCATGAACTAGGAAAATGTGAATAGAAAACGAAGGATTTATCGTATCCATAAGCAACGTTTTAACAGATAGAGAGGCAAACAGACAGACAGACAGACAGACAGACAGACAGACAGACACGAAGACTCATACAAGACAGAAAATCTCAATGGGCGCTTAAACATCTTCACAACAGACATACAGACAACCTCACAGACATACAGACAACCTCACAACAGACACAGAGGGGGTGAGAGTAGTGAGTGAACCATCCTAGACTCCTCATAATGGTGGGTGGAAGGGTAATGGGTAAAGGCAGGTTGAGAATACTTAAATAGGTCTCCTGTGTGGGTCCTCCTGTATAGGGTGACTGATAGGGAGTGACTGTATGTATAATCAAACATCTGGGTAATGATATACATACGACTCATATGTATACATGTATGTGCTTCTGTGTATACGTATATTAGATGTGAGTATTTGTGTAGGAAAAGATGTGAATTAATTAAGATGAAATTGCGTTCATGCATTATCACGTTGAGTGTGTGTGTGTGTGTGTGTGTGTGTGTGTGTGTGTGTGTGTGTGTGTGTGTGTGGACAGGTCTGCACAAGGCCGCCTATTTCCTCAGTTAATCACACATGCAGGGTGCAATTTCAGGCAGCTCCAGAGAAACCTGTTTAATTACTGACGATGCACGAGTGAAGGAAGGGTCAGTAACCCACGGAGCGCGCGCACACACACACACGCTCGCGCCTACACGCCACACACGCGCCGCCTACACGCCACACATACACTTGCATATAAACACATACCTGTACCTACGCCTGCATATATACACATACATACACCTGCATATATATACACATACTTATGCCTTCACACACACACACACACACCATCGTGAGCAACATTACAAAGAAAGTAAGAAACAGAAAATCACGCATAGCAATTGGTGGACGCGACGGGCATAAAAATAATAGTTACCCCGTGACAATCACACAGAAAACGTAGACACCACTCGAGGGGAGACTCAATTAAACCCAACCACCCCCCCCCCCAAACTCAATAGGAATACAGTATCATAAAAACCCGCAGCAGTAAAAACAAGGGACTGACTTAGATATTACTGAAGAGAAAGGAGGGAAAAGAAGATGGCGGAATTTTACGCAGATTTTGAAGGGAGAAAGTTTTGTATTGAGGCCGCGAAGTGTATATATAAAAACAAACTCCTGATACACTACAAAGCTATCTATCTATCTATCTATCTATCTATCTATCTATCTATCTATGCAAGAACTTAATTGAGCGTGTGGAGAGGAGAGAGAAGGAGGGAGGGTGTAAGGGAGGGTGTGAGGGTGTAAGGGAGAAAAGAGGGAGGGGTAGGGTGTAAGGGAGGGGTGGGTGTGAGGGTGTAAGGGAGAAAAGAGGGAGGGGTGGGTGTGAGGGTGTAAGGGAGAGTGGCCTGGCGTCATTTTTTGCGCTACTTTCACGGGTCTCACTGACTGGCTAGACGCGCCCTGTGGGAAGGTCCTGCTGGGGGAGAAAGCAGAACCTCCACCACCATGACCACCACTACTACTACTACATCTCCAACACACCATCACATTACCATTATATCTCCATCATTATCACCACCACCACCACCACCATTATCACCACCAACACTACCGGAAGACCAACTATCCCCTCCACTACCACCACCACATGACCACTACAAATACCACCAACACAACAACCACCACCACATAACCACACCATCACCATAACATCAACCACACCATCACCACACTAACAACAACCACAATAACCGCCACCACCACATCACTTAGAAATAGTGTGTGTGTGTGTGTGTGTGTGTGTGTGTGTGTGTGTGTGTGTGTGTGTGTGTGTGTGTGTGTGTGTGTGTGTGTGTGTGTGTGTGTGTGTGTGTGTGTGTGTGTGTGTGTGTGTATCCTGATTAAGGTAATAGGAACCGTATTTATTTTGGACAGTATGTTGGTGAAAATAAATGATTGAGAGAGAGAGAGAGGAGAGAGAGAGAGAGAGAGAGAGAGAGAGAGAGAGAGAGAGAGAGAGAGAGAGAGAGAGAGAGAGAGAGAGAGAGATGCTAGCGTCCAGGTTCATCCAATTATTTTTTTTAAGTTTTTACGTCAAATAGAAAAGTCAACACACACACACACACACTCGGGCCTAAACACTCACAAACAGGAACTAAAATATACTTGAGTGTATCCTGAGTACGATGAGTTAGCACTTAGAGTAAAGGTATCTTAAGTCATTGTACTCTTGGAGGATGTCATTGTACTCTAGGGAAGTCATTGTACTCCAAGGGACAGGTCAATGTACTCTTGGGGGTTAAGTTTATGTACTCTTAAGGTTCAGTTAGTGCAGAGGTGGTCATCATGCCAAAAGGGGTTATCATTGTACTCAAGGATTAAGTCATTGTACTCTGGGGGGTTCATTTTAATCAGGTCGTGAAGTCATTATACTCAAGGGTGTCATCATTATACTCGGGGGTTAAACTATCGTATTGAAGCGATCATCATTATACTCAGGGGTTTCAGTCAATATACTCAAGGGTTTAAGTCATCATACTCAAGGGGTCGTCATTATTCTCAAAGGCTCGTCATTATACTCAAGGGCTCGTCATTATACTCAAGGGGTCATTATTCCTCAAAGGCCTGTCATTATACTCAAGGGCCTGGGTCATTATACTCAAGGGCTCGTCATTATACTCAAGGGCCTGTCATTATACTCAAGGGTCGTCATTATCTCAAGGGTTCGTCATTATACCCAAGAGCTCGTCGCACATTCTCAAGGGCTCGTCAATATACTCAAGGGGTCGTCATTATTCTCAAAGGCTCGTCATTATACTCAAGGGCTCGTCATTATACTCCACGCATCTCACACTCATTATTATACACCAAAGTACACTGTTGAATGTCTCTTTTCTACACTGTGTAGGGTAGGTGTGGGGTAGGTGTGGGGTAGGTGGTAGGTGTAGGGTAGGTGTGGGGTAGGTGTGGGGTAGGTGGTAGAGGCTTACTGTATATGCTCTGTAAAACTTCTTATTTTGCCATGTTAGTGACTGTTACGTGTTTAATGTGTGTATTTTATATTGTAAGCTAATAATTTAATTCCTATATTATTGTATTAAGGAACTGGTAATCTTTTTATCTTTTTTTTTTCTATTTCTCTCATATTTCTTTATTATTTCTTTATTCTGTTTTATTTCAATACTTTTCTCTTCTTTCAAAAATTTCTTTCTACTTCCTTTTCTACATTCTCTTTCCCTTCCTTCGTTCTTTCTCTCTACCTCTCACCTTGCCCGTCTCCTCTCTCTCTCTTCTTCCCCACGTCTTTCTCTTTCCTCCCACGCCCATCTCCAACACCTTTACCCTAATTCCCCCCCTCCCCCCACTACCCACACTCCCACGCCTCCTCCAACTCCACGCTACTTGAGTCCATGTCACCGTGCCCACACCCACGCCCACACAGCTCTCACACTGACCTACTGGCCAGCTTACTGCGTCGGGAGATAAGCTGAGAAACTTCAAGACCCCCAAGAGCTTCTCATGACAATGCTGAAGGGATTATAAAAATGGGGATTTTCTCGATGGGTTTGGGGATTTTCTTACGGGGTATAGGGATTTTCTTACGATTTTTAGGTAAATTTTAAGAGGTTTCGGATTTTTATTTATTTTATTATTTGTTTTTTTTTGGGGGGGGGAGATTTTCTAACGAGATTTACCGATTTTTTTGTTTACTTCTTGGGATTTTCTTTAAAAGTTTTGGGATTTTCTTTAAAAGTTTTAGGAATTATCTTAAAATACCTAAAGAGCACAATAACATGAGTTTCAGAGATAACATTAAAAGAAATATAGAAATTCCATTGAGTTGTTTTGACACTGCACTCAGGAAATCCCCGGATATCTCCCGAAGGAGTTTAAGATATTATCCTACCGGAACTGAGGGATTATCCTTAGGGAGGTTCAGGCAGTCATAAAAACAAAAGTCTCCCCCTCGAAAGAAAACGTCAACAGAAAATGGAAGATAAGGGATAACTAAAACGATACTGAAGCCCAACTAGTATCACCCACGTCTAGTCCCTGTAAGTTGACCTCCTTTGACCTGCCTTTTGACCTTGAGGGACAGAATTGGGGTACCTTAGGGTTAATTTTTGTGGGTACAGAAAGAGACAGACGATAATATAGACAGATTAACAGACTGACAGAAAAGAATTTAGACAGACTGATTGATAGACAGACGAATACAGACAGAGACAGACAAGTCAGGTCAGTTAATATGTCTTCCTTGCCACCTCCAACACACAATAATCACACACACACACACACACACACACACACACACACACACACACACACACACCTTATCAAGTATATACAGTTGATTCTACTACTGTTACCTTGCCCACACTGGTTTCACCACCCTGGCTCACATGTTCTCCCTGGAACACCTCCTCACCCTCCTTAACACCTCTCACCCTTAGTATGTGACCCTTAACACGTCTCACCCTCAGTATGTGACCCTTAACACGTCTCACCCTCAGTATGTGACCGTAAACACCTCACTGTGGCAGCCTCAGATTAGTCCTTCCACCGTCACCTAGCTGGCTGGCAGGTTCTTCAAGGGCTAGGTCAGCAACTCTCTCTCACGACACCTTATAGGGTTGTCGCCACACCTCTCTCTCTCTCTCTCTCTCTCTCTCTCGATATGGGGATCAATCAACAATCTCTGAATTAATTTAGTTAAGTTACAGCACAAAGATGGTATTCTCAAGGGTTCGTAGATTAAGTTTTCTATATATGGAACACACACACACACACACACACACACACACACACACACACACACACACACACCTCACCATCCAATAAAGGGAAAAAGATAAGGAGGAGGAGGAGGAGGAGGACAAATTATAAGAGGGATGGAAAGAAAATAATGCAAAAAGAAGTAAAATGAAAGAAGACTCGTAGTGAGGAGAAGAAGAAACTGAACAAACGAAAGAGGAAGACAAGGAGGAAGAGTTGAAAAGGTGAAAGATATACTAACGAAGAGAAATGAAAAGGACGAGAGGAAGATAAATAAAAAAAACGAGACAAAAGCGAAAGAAGAAAGAAGTAGGAGAGAGAGAGAGAGAGAGAGAGATAACTGGAAGACAGACAGACAGTAAGAAAGTATAGGTTCTAACTGGCGAAAAATCTCAAGAAAACGTCTAATTAAAAAAAGAAAAAGGTAAATATAATGGTACTCGTTATATGGTGGAAAAATAAACTAACTTACGATCATTTCTAAAACTGGTCCCAGATCCTTGTTTAAAAAAATCCTCTTAACTGTATATATATAAACCCGTTTCCTGTCTCAGTTAACCTATGGCATAAAAATAAATTCTTAAAACCTGGATGAAAGGATAATATAAATGATTTGGTAAATAATATGGCGTCATAGTTACACCAAGACTCTAACCTTAACTTAGCAGCATTAGTTAAGGGATAAAATTAGCATATAAGAATCTTCAGGTTGGGTTGGGTTAGGTTAATGTATAATATCGACGACATTATTTACTCATATGTTTTAGAAAGTTAATTAAATGTGTGTGAAGTTATGGATAATACTACCTTGACTGTAACACACACACACACACACACACACACACACACACACACACAAGACATTACACACACACACACACACACCAGCATACAGATAATGATATAAGGGAAGTTGTGGCTAATCTGGTCATGATCAAGAAAGGGAAGAAAAAAATCACCGGAAAAAAATATCATATAATTGTGGAACTTTTCGACGCTAATTAATTAAAATTTTCTGGCGTTTCTCAGTAAACATCCGGAGGCTAGTGGCCTTTTTTTTAATGGGGAAGAAGAGGAGAGAGGTGGGGAAGTGGAGGGGGAGAAAGGGTGATGAAAGGGAGGAGGGAGAGAGAGGATGGGGGATGAGGAGAAGGGGGAGAGGAGGGGATGGGGAGAGGGGATGACGAGAGAGGGGGGGTGGCGCAGAGGGAGAGGGGAAAGAAAGGAGGGGGAGAGGAGGAAAAATAGGAGAAGGGAGAGAAGGAGGAAAGGAGGAGGAAGAGAGGTGTTACGTGACGAAAAAAAACAAAAAAAAACAAAGGGCGTCTTAGAAGCAGCCAGCTAGCCAGGGGGGGAACTGTAATAATTTCAGAGTTAATAACGTTAGCATATAATTAAACCGTGAGATGAGACGGGCGAGGGACAGGTATGCTTAGCCTCCAATAACAACGATCTAAAGTTTACCTCTATGTCTGCCCGCCTTTAATGACATGACTGATAATGATTTTCGCACGTGAGGTTTCTTTCTTTTTTTCCCCAAGGGTGATTTAGAACAGCCAATGACCTATTCTCAGTCATCCAGTAGGAAGAAACGGCGGCTAAGTGAACGGTGCTTAAGAACAAGTACCTCACTAGTCCAGAAATTGGCAAGATGTTGGCTGGTTGTGTGTGTGTGTGAGGAGGGGGAGGAAGGGGGGAGGAAGAAGAGGGGGAAGAGAAGGAGGAGAAAGAAGAGATGGAGGAGGAAAAAAACAAAGAGGAGGAAATGGTAGGAGGTGAAGCAGGAAGAATTACTATAAAGGGAGGAAAATAAGGAGGAGGAAGAGATGGAAAGAATGTGAGAAGGAAGATGAGAATGAGGAAGAAGAGAGAGAGGAGGAAGAAGAGAGAGAGGAGGAGGAAGAGGAGAATGAGAAGAAGGAGGAAGAGGAGAATGAGAAGGAGGAAGAAAAAGTGGAGGAGGAGGAGAGAGAAGAGGAGGGGAAAGAGAAGGAGAAGAAGAAATATAAGAATAGCAGTTACATGAAATCGGAATATCGCTTTACAGTTTTCATATGTTATAGAAAAATGGCCGGAGATATTTCAGACGGGGAGAAAAATACCAAAAACTTGAAATTCCGTAAAATGTTCCCTGAAATGCCGGGGACCTTCTGACGTTCTTATGTAATATATATATTTATGTTGCGAGCTGTGGACAGAGAGGAAACGGGGCGTTTATATAGACTAGTAGTGGGCGTGGGTGGGTGGGTATGGGTGGGTGGAATTAGGTAGTAGATGGGTGTTGTATGGGTGTGGGTGGCCGTGTTTTGGGGGTGTGGCTGTTGTGAGAGTTAGGGGTGGGTGTTAGTGGAGTAAGGTGGGTGGTGTGGAGTGTGTGTGTGCATGTAGGCAGGTGTAAGGTGTTGGGGGTGTTGTGCAGAGACGTGGGCGTGGTTGAGACATGGGCGTGGTGGGTGTGGGCTTGACGTGGTCATGGTAGGTGTGTGTGTGTGGGGGGGGGAGCATATGTGGAGGTGGTATTTAAACCCCCATAAACTGGTACACCTCATGAATGATCAACACACACACACACACACATATATCAACAAACACTCAGACGTACACACACAACATACAATCAATTCCTTTAAACACAGGTTATTACTTTATATAATGTCGACATTTATGGCAGCCAGGAGAAATATTTTTAGTTATTCCGGCCTCTCTCTCTCTCTCTCTCTCTCTCTCTGTGTCTTTGCCTCTCCCTCGCCTCTGTCTCTTAAAATTCTCTCTTTCTTTTAACTCTCTCCCTCATTTGCTCTCTTTTTCTTCTTCCTACCTTCCTCTCTCTTTCTCGAAAAACTCTCACTCTCTTTAAATCTCTTTTTCCCCTCTCTTTGCCTTTCTCTCTCACTTCTTCCGTTCCCTCTCTCTTCACATACTTCTCTCCTAATACGTGTCTCTCCTTTCTTTCTTCCATCCTTCTCACTTTCTCTCTTCTCCTCACATTTTCTCTATCTCTCCTTTCTTTCCCCCTCGCACTCATTCCATCTCTCCTAACCACTAATCATCCACCCTTCCATTTTTCCTCGTCTTCTCACATTCTCTCTTCCTTTATCTGTCTGTCTGTCTCTCTCTGTTTCCCTCACCCTCTTCCCTCTCTCTCTCTCCCTCTCTCTCTCTCTCTCTCTTCCTCCCTCATTAGCATGGTGTGTCGGAGTACGGAAGGCAGCTGGAGGGACGTGGCTCCTCCCCTCCTCCCCTCCCTTCTGAAGTGAGGAAGAGGCGGAGGAGTAGGCGAAGGAGGAGGTCCTGGCCATCATTTTACCAACACTGGTCATGTTTTATTTATCTATTCCAAGAATGTCGCGGCTTGTGGGTTCCCGTTCCTCCTCCTCTTCGTCTTCCCTCTCCACCTGGTTCTTCTCCTCCTCTTCTTCTTCCTCCTTCTTCTCCACCTCCGTATTGAATTTTCTCCCTTCCTTCCTTCCTTCCTTCCCTCCTCCCTTCCTTCTACTCTCCTCCCCATCCGTCCCACACCTCCTTCCGCTCACCAGAGTGGGTTTCTTCCTGAGAGTCGAAAATTTATTCCACCGAAAGTACACTGTGGAGCATCTGTGAGCCGCAGAAAAGAGAGAGGTTCCTCGGGGTAGCTGTCTGGATGCTGCGTCGCATTTCTTCAGGAAAGTCTGTAACGACGGTTGGACTATTAAGGCCATCCTCCTGTATGTCCTGTCCGTGTGAGTGAGGGAGTAAGTTCGCAAGGCTTTTACTGTAACTTCCTGGTTATCGTCTTAAAAAAATGAGCTTTAATAGGTAAAGACAGCCTTAATAAATGCAATGGAAGACTCGTTTTTCAGGGGTTACTCTCAAACCTGACTTCTCCACCAATAAGGGTCGTCGATACCCCTTCCCTCCGCCCCCTGGAAGAATTCTGGTATGTGATTGGTTTAACTCCTTTTAATGGTGAGGGTGATTGGCTAGAAAGGAGGAAGATATCACGTTTTATTGTTTACATATGAAAGTAATAATTCCAGATGTCTTTTAAACCTTAGTCGACAATTGAACTACTAAAAAAATAATAATAATTAAGGAAAAGAGTTAAAATGACGGGAGTAAAATACACAAACCTAAAAAATTACTGGTACTTGTAATGATATATTAAAGTATTCGTACAATTCTAAAAAATAATAATAATAACTTCAAAAATACAGAGAAATCCCCCTCCCTCTCCTCTGAGTAAGATCCCTCCAAATAAAAACACGCTTCCTCCTCCTTCCCCCAATAACACGCCTCTTTCCTCCAAAAAAAAAAAACCCCTTCCCCCTCCACCTAAAAAAAACCCAGACTCCCTCCTCCCAGACACCTAAGCACCTCCTCCTCAAAACACAGCTCCCTTACCCACCACCACCACCCCTCCCACAAAAACCAGACCCTTCCCCCACCCCTCATCACCTCCCTCCCCGAAAAAGTACCAAATCCCTCTATATTTGGTATCATACTCAGATGACCCAACATATAGCTATACCGTGAGTATTAAGCCCTTGAACTGACATGACCCGACCAAGCTAAAACACCCAATTAAGCTAAGTGCTTCCAAAACCGGGTATATACATGTGTTTATATACTCATGCAAATTTATCGGTTTATATAAAGCTGGTGGTGTATACATGGTAGCAGGGCGGTAGGCAGGTGCTTTATACGAGGCATACATGTGTGGGATGTATAGTCCATGTGTATGTATTCTTGTATAGTGAGATTATTATTATTATTATTATTATTATTATTATTATTATTATTATTATTATCATCAGTTTTATACTATTTTATTATTAATCATCAGCTTTACTATTGTCATTACTGTCATTATTATTATTATTATTATTATTATTATTATTATTATTATTATTCACTCTTCTACTCTGCCTATAAACACAAAAAAGTTAAAATATAGATCACATGAAGATAAATAAGAATAAACGCAATATTAAGAGGAAAAGTACATCTGAAAGTAATTGAAAACATGAACCCGAGCAGAGAATTTTTTACGTCGCAACTCTCTCTCTCTCTCTCTCTCTCTCTCTCTCTCAACCACCTCACACCCTTCCCCCAGCACACCGACGGGTACGAAAAACACACACACAAACATGTAATTAAACACACACGCACACACTCCCTTAGCTTAGCCCATGGTGGTGAGAGAGAGAGAGAGAGAGAGAGAGAGAGAGAGAGAGAAAACAGGTGTCGGACGTGCTAAAAGTAAACCTGGACGTTGATTTCATTGTACACGTCTGGCCCAGCGTCTTCCAGTGGTGAGAGTGGCCGCCGTCTCCACCAGTAACAGCGACAGTGGTGGTGGCGGGTGATACTACACTTCACTAACATCAACATACAATCGAGTGAACACGATATGAGAGATGACTAAAAATAAATACAATAAAATAAAATAAAACGGTTCAAAAAGAAAAAAGAAATACACGAAATAATTCTAGATGATAAACATCGTCTGTGCCCCTTGTCAAAAGTTCACCAAACAGTTAGCCAGGCAAGGACCTCCCCACCGCCGTCCCCAAGGAACCGATACCCGTCAGGCCAGAGTCTCCAAGCAACGTTATATCCCACACAGGTATTAGATACGAGCATTATAACCCACACTAAGTACATACCACACACACCAACGTGGGAGTTTCTATCAATAAACGTGTTTCTGGTGGATTGTGAACGTCGAAATGGACAAGAAAAATGAATACTGTAATTTTTCAGATGTAGTGTGAGAAGTTGTTACGAAATGTTTATGTTACATGAGAGTTTGTATGTGTGGTCTTGTGTTATATTTATTGCAAAGCTTCTGACACCACCAGCTGACTACTTCATCCACACTATGAGCTCCTGACACCACCAGCTGACTACTTCATCCACACTATGAGCTCCTGACACCACCAGCTGACTACTTCATCCACACTATGAGCTCCTGACACCCCCAGCTGACTACTTCATCCACACTATGAGCTCCTGACACCACCAGCTGACTACTTTATCCACACTATGAGCTCCTGACACCACCAGCTGACTACTTCATCCACACTATGAGCTCCTGACACCCCATCCACCAAAGCTCCTGACACCCCAAGCAGCATGACACATCCATCCACACCAAATGTTCCTGACTCCACCATCCACAAAACCTCCTGACAGCCCCAGCAGCTGACCCCCCACACACACACACACAAGACAACAGAGGCCGGACAAAGTCGTCATATTAGAGGGTCTTCCTCCAGCGCTGCACCGTGCCCGACATACCAGAGATAACAGGAGTGTGCAGCTGAGGGAGAGTGAGGTGGGGGGGGGGCACAGCTGCAGGGAGAGGAAAGTGAGAGGAGACGTGGGAGAGTGAAGGGAGGGGGACAGCTGCAGGGAGAGGAAAGTGAGTGAGGGGAAGCGTGGAGAAGGAGGGAGATGAGAGAGTGAGGGAAGACCTGGGAGAGTGAGGGGAGGTGTAGGTCTGCAGTGAGGGGAAGGAGAGATGTGAGGGAGTGAGAGAGAGGGAATGGCACAGGAAAGGAGGGAGAAAAGTGAATGAGGGCGAATAATGTAAAGGAATGTGGACAAGGAGGGTGAAACGGGAGATCAAGGAAGCGAAAAGAAGGAAATAAAGAAAGACGGGAACCGAAAGGGAGAGAGTAATGCGACCAAGGAGTAACGTGAGAAGGGAGAGAAATTTGATAATAAAGGAGAATAGAAGGTGACGGAGGGGAATTTCTGCATAAATTCCCACACTGGTTAACACTGCCAGCATCTTTAAGTGTTACCCGATACACCTTTCAGAAATTCTGCCACACACACACACACACACACACACACACACACACACACACACACACACACACACACACAAAGAAATAAAATGAATAAAACATCTACGGAGGTGGAGGAGGAAGAGGGCGGAAGAGGAGGAGAAAGTAGAGGAATAGGAGGAGGAGGAAGAAGAGGAAGAGGAGGAAGAAGAAGAGGAAGATGAGGAGGAGGAGTAAGAACATGCCACAGAGGTTCTCATAAACTCACAACAGCTAGTTTTATTCCCCATTAAATTTGACCCACATAAAAGCATGCATGGTCTTCGTGTTCAACAGTCCGTGATGTGATGTTTAAGTCGACTGTCCGAGATACGATGTTTGGGTCGACAGTCCGAGATACGATGTTTGAGTCGACAGTCCGAGATACGATGTTTAAGTCGACAGTCCGAGATACGATGTTTAAGTCGACAATCCGAGATACGATGTTTGAGTCGACAGTCCGAGGTACGATGTTTAAGTCGACAATCCGAGATACGATGTTTGGGTCGACAGTCCGAGATACGATGCCTTGTGACGGTTATGAGACGATGATGTAACGTGTTAAAACGTTTAGAGTATAACGAGTTAAACCGTGAGTGTATGACTTTGGGTTAAGACTTTGCTGTTATGTGTTAAAACGATTATTATATATGCGAACAAATGGTTACTGTATATGAGTTAAAACGTCTGTTGTATATGACCTAAAATGCTATTATGTGTTAATATGTCAATTCATATGCACTGAAACGTACCGTCTGTGTTAAAACGTGAAAATTAGCTCGCAGTCTGTTTCACCATAAGAGTAGCCACCCTAACCTAACCTAACCTGACCCCTAGATAGCATTAGGGTGAAATTATCTGAGGGGTGGGGGGTGTGGTGGGGGTGTTAATCTTCACGTGTTCCACCAAAATAAACAAAACCTTTCAATATGTCACTGAACTACGATGGATCCTGTCCACTATATCACTGCCCCCACACGTCGCCTCCAGCTATTGACGAGAGAAAAAATAAAATAAAAAAGTGAAAAAGGCAGAAACAATATATAGATACGGTGTGGTTATTGGAGAGAGAGTGTCGAGAGAGAGAGAAAAAGAAAATTGAAAAAGGAGAAACAGAGAGAGAGAGAGTCTTCTCTGTCAGGGAATTTCAACATGAAGGTTTTAACAGGAACGAGAGAAAAACAATAAAAATAAACTGCCAAAAAAATACAACCCATTGGTATTTTTCCACCGGGTGATGGGGAAGGAAGGGGAGGAAGGAAGGGGAGGAAGGAAGGGGAGGAAGGGGAGGAAGGGGAGGGGGACAGATCGAACTTATAATATAAAACTTCAATAAGACTCAGCCATATCACATCAACAGTAAGACATATAAAACATATTTTATATAGTATTCAGGGATATGTTATAATAATATTGATGTCTATATAACTTCCCATGTGTAGTTTTAACCCTTGATGGAGGAAAATGGTCAAATGAGCCATAATATAAGTAATAATTAGACATAAATCCTAAGTTGGTTCTTGTTACCTTTTGTTTGTCGAAGCTGTGACGTAGAATTGACATGACTGTAAACTAATCTTTAAATTACTATTACTGTAATGTGTCCTAACTTTAATTACCCATCTGATTATGTTCAAAATTTGATATTGATAACTGAAAAGATACCACACAACAGAGATTAAATGGACACTGAAACTTACAACTCTCTCTGTCTGTCTCTCCTTTCCCCAGCTCCCAACCTTCTCTCTGTCTGTCTGTCTCTCCTTTCCCCAGCTCCCAACCTTCTCTCTGTCTGTCTGTCTCTCCTTTCCCCAGCTCCCAACCTTCTCTCTGTCTGTCTGTCTCTCCTTTCCTCCAGCTCCCAACCTTCTCTCTGTCTGTCTGTCTCTCCTTTCTCCAGCTCCCAACCTTCTCTCTGTCTGTCTGTCTCTCCTTTCCCCAGCTCCCAACCTTCTCTCTGTCTGTCTGTCTCTCCTTTCTCCAGCTCCCAACCTTCTCTCTGTCTGTCTGTCTCTCCTTTCCCCAGCTCCCAACCTTCTCTCTGTCTGTCTGTCTCTTTTTCATTCTCATTCTGAACTCTGCTCTGGAGGCAGGTCACTGCACCCACCTGTAAGTATACTTTCACTGCTACCAGGAGAGACACCTGCTAGGAACGGGGGAGGCAGGGGAAGGAAGGGGAGGAGGAAGAGGTGGGCTGTAGGAAGAAAGGGGGTCCAGGTTCTTGTTTTGTGTGGGGGAGAAAGGGTAGCAGGAGGGGACGAAGGTAGCACGGGGGGGGGAGGGGGAAGGAAGCTGGTCAGACCTTAGAGTACGGCTGCCGTCGTCCACTTTCATTGACCAACATTCTGAAGTAGTGAGCGCGTACCTACTGCCTCTCCCAGCCAGCCTCGGGTACTACTGATTGGGAGGGGTGGGGTGGTTACGATGTGATGGGGCGGGGAGGGTGTTAGGGAGGTTGGTGAACAGACGGAGGTCATCTCATTTGGTAAATGGCTGTGTCCACTATTC
This sequence comes from Homarus americanus, assembly GCF_018991925.1. Classification (NCBI taxonomy): domain Eukaryota; kingdom Metazoa; phylum Arthropoda; class Malacostraca; order Decapoda; family Nephropidae; genus Homarus; species Homarus americanus. Next base: position 235,317 of record NW_024720028.1, read on the forward strand.
CCCATCACCATTCAGAGGTGTCTAGCACCTGTAGAGACCAGGGGTGCCAAACATCCCCCCCCCCCCACACACACTACCTGAGGGCGTGGCCGACACCTGACTTAATAAAAGACTCCCAGGGGCAAGTCCACCAAGTGACAGACACCCACGGGAGCATGTCCTCCGTCTCTCGTTTTACCCAAGTGGTGTGTCTAACATATTCTAGCACAAGTAAGACCCGAGGGCGTCTCGCATCTCACTTAAAGACTCCCAGGGGGTGTGTCCAGCACCTGAAAGAGGTCCCCGGGGACGTGTCGCTCCCGTCTTCCTCCGCCAGGCTGCTCTTCCTTTCCTCCAGCAGTAAGTCATCTCCGCCCGACGCTGACATCATTACATCATCCAATTACTTATTTTGTGTTGTTTTTGTTTGTTTAGTAGCGGGTTATTCTGTCTGAGGTGATGTGTGTAGTGACTCCTGCTGTTGGTGGTGTTGACTCCCGCTGTTGGTGGTGGTGTTGACTCCTGCTGTTGGTGGTGGTGTTGACTCCTGCTGTTGGTGGTGGTGTTGACTCCTGCTGTTGGTGGTGGTGTTGACTCCTGCTGTTGGTGGTGGTGTTGACTCCCTGCTGTTGGTGGTGGTGTTGACTCCTGCTGTTGGTGGTGGTGTTGACTCCTGCTGTTGGTGGTGGTGTTGACTCCTGCTGTTGGTGGTGGTGTTGACTCCTGCTGTTGGTGGTGGTGTTGACTCCTGCTGTTGGTGGTGGTGGTGTGGTTAAATGTTGGGGAGAGACTCGTGAAAGTAATTCGAGAAGGAGAAGGAGGAGGAGGAGGAGGAGGAGGAATACTAGTAAAAAGAAAAGTACCAATGACTTTTCCTGGTGGCTGTCGAAGACACTTTCAGCACTCGCAAGACTCGGTCAAGAATAATCGTATAATTTTCAGATGTAAATGACGCGATAAAATAAAAAGTTCCAGCAGAGGAGAGAGAGTCAGGGGGAGTAACACGCTGCCATCTGTCTACCTGCATCAGTTCAGTATAACGATACATCACTCTAATGATTCAGAAACAACAACGGAGACAGACAGACAGACAAGCAGACAGACAGACAGACAAACAGACAAACACAGACAAACAGACAGACAGACAAACAGACACATACAGCCAGACAGACACACACAGCCAGACAGACACACACAGCCAGACAGTGATTCCTTGCTTAGTGATTTCTGAATAGTAATCTAATACCACAAAGACACAAATTACTGGTTGACGGACCATCAACCAAAGTGTTGTTGTTGTTGTTGTTGGTAGGGATGACGTAATGTACCTGGCTGTACCGGGTCATAATAATGTACCATTGTACCCTGATCATTATGGTACATTAAGTCATTACGGTATTAGTGCTATATAATGACGCTACTTGAGGCAGAGGTCAAAGGTGAAGGTGACTCAGTGTACGAGGTCACCTTGATGATGATAGTAATAACACCATCACCTCACGCCCTCGACTCACACCACCTTAAGTAAACAAACCTCACAAATATTAATCAAGTCACCCCTAACACATGACAGAAAACGTAACCTGAAAACGCTATAGTTAACACACACTTACCTTCCACTTAAAACAATTCCTGCATTAGATATCAATTATTTACTTAATATTAAACATAATATTTAATCTTATGTATATTTTTGTGTATTTAGGTATTATTTAACGTTTTATGGAAGAACATGTGTAATATATTCTTCTGATTATAACCTGGATGTAATATTTATACTTAATATACTTTGACATTTATTAAACAAGCTAATATACTGCACGTCTGAATGTCTCTCCACTGAAATATGTCTTCTCCATAAAATTAGATCAACTTGGGGGAATAAATTGTAGAGTTGCTGGATGCTGGGATATAAATCAACATTTTTAAAGCTATTTGTGCCACCGCGTGAGCCACTCTGGGAGAAAATAAACACGATAAAGGTGGCCAGGTCGGCGAGGGTGTGTGGCCAATGGCCCCCCGGGGAGTTGGCCAGTCATACCTCCGACCCCGTCTTCTCCTACAGGGTGGCCATCAGCCCCTCCTCCTACTCCTCCACCCCTTCTTTCTCCTCCTCCTCCCCATCTTCTCTTCCTCCTCCCACCTACACCTCCACTATCACCATCAGCCACCTCCTCCTCCTACACCAATTGACTCACAAACACACCCATTAACAGCTACACCCGCAGCAACAACAGTACCGTTAAGAGAAACACCAATGGGGACAATACCAACAGGGTCCACTGAGCCCTCAGCAACAGGAGAAAGTAACGGAATCAACAACGGAATAAACAACGTCCGCAATAACAGGAAAGAGTATGACACCTGTATAGTACGTGTAGTGTAGGGGGAAGGAGGAGGAGGAGGGAAGAGGGGAAGGAAGGGAGAGGGGGAGGAGGGAAGGGAGGAGGGGAAGAGGGGGGAGGAGGGGTGGGGAAGGAGGAGGGGGAAGAGGGAAGGGGAGGAGGGGGGAAGGGGAGGAGGGGGGGCTGAGGAGGGAAGGGAGGAGGGGGGAAGAGGGTGGGGAGGAGGGGGAGAGGGGAAGGAAGGGGGAGAGGGATGAGAGGGGAAAGAGGTATAAGGCTTCACATTGACACCATTCATAGGAGCACCCCCCCCCACAGGTAAACACAGGTCAGTTGATTTGTACTAAACAACCTTCCTGTTCATTCATACGTAGTCTTAGAGCCAAGGGACACGTCTCCTACTTTAACATTGTAAGTGACACTATTACTTACACTTTACCTTCTGGTGTGATATTTATACTTCTATACGTTCTTGTTAAGTGGGTATTTTTAACTTATATGTCCTTATTGATAGTGATACTTCTAGGAAACCTTCTTACTTAAATATATCACAGAAATACTTATACTTTCATGTACTTATTGATTATAACACATACTTATAAACTACTGTTATCGGAGTTATCGTGTTCGCTAATGGACAGTCAAGCGTTATCATGGTTATCTATTCCTGGTATCGTATTTGTTAATAACCAAACACTGCGGTTACTGCTATCTATATGAGTTATCGTGTCTAAAGATCTCACTGTTTAGGGCCAATATCGTTATCTTTTCCAGTTATCGCAGCTAATAATGAGGATATCTTGTCTTTCAATACCACACAGTCGAGTTATCGTACCCACACAAACACCACACATCAATAGTGCAAGTCATTCTTAAGCTATCCTGTTATCATCATCATCATCAACGTTTTCTACACGTACGAGGGTTAGATATCACAGGTCATCAAAGATCTTATTGCCATCAATGTCAATCACTGAATTCACCGCATTGATTACTTAGTATTTACCGTCATTAATGTCATAGACTCGTGTTTCAATGTTGAATAATGAGCATTAACCACCATTAACCTTCACAGTCATGGCCAAGTTATACACCTGACGACAACGAGGCCAAGGGGAGGGTGGAAGGGGGAGATGGGGAGAGGGGGAGGAGGGGGAAGAGGGAGGAAGGGGAGAGGGCAGGAGGAACAGGGGTGAGGGAAGGAAGGAGGGGTAATGGGGAAGGGGAGAAGGGAAGGGGGAGAGGGAAAATGAGATAGGGAGGGGGGAGCAAACACCTATTGGAATTCTCACCTGTATTTCTCTGCTGTATTGGCGACCTATTCTCATACGCGGCCCAGGTGATAAATATTACAGCAACAGGTAATTAATTAATCACCAAATTCATTAAAGTCACACTTGAACGCTGCGACCTTTTGATGATCATGTATTGCACTGACGAGAATTACGTATGTATGTATGTATGTATGTATGTATGTATGTATGTATGTATGTATGTCTGTCTTATGGAATTCATTATGCATTAATACCTAACCTAACCTTTAATTAACCTAACCTAACCTAAGGCTAACTTAACCTCACTTAACCTAACCTAACCTAACCAGCTGTGCAAGGGGGAATCCACACAAGGGGACCCGAGGACACTCAACACTGACTCCTGTGTCTTGTGGGTCACTACTGTCTTGTATAACAAGGGGGGAGGGAGGAGGAGGGAGAGGGGAGGAGGAGAGGGGGGAGTGAAAGAGTAAATAAAGAGAGGAGGAGGAGGAAGACAGTAGAAGGAAAGAGAGTAGAGAAGAGGAGGAAGAAAGTAAAGAGGAGGAGGGGGTGAAGGGGTGGGGAGAAGGGTAAGAGTAAAGAGAGGAAGTGGGGGAGAAGGAAAGGGAGAAGAGAAGGGAGAGAGAAAATATTAAAAAAAAGAGAAGAGGAGGAGGGAGAGGAAGAGAGAATGGAAAGGAAAAGGTAGAAAGGAGAAGAGTAGGAGGAAGAGGAAAAATGAAGAGGAAGAAGAATAGGAAGGAAAACATGAAGAGAAGAAAAGAAGAGAGAGAGAGAGAGAGAGAGAGAGAGAGAGATACAACACCCATCACATTAGCAAGAATTTCTATGGTTCCTCACACTATACGGCTGTGTCTTACGCCCAATATGTGAGGTGTGTCATCATCCCGCACGCCCACACTACTATCACCACGCCCAAAATCTCACCTCCATACACCATCTCTCACTCCCACTACCACGCCCACACCACTATCACCACCACACGCCCACACCATTATCACCACCACAAGCCCACACCCATCACAAGACCACACTACTATCACCACGCCCACACCCATCACCACCACACACCCACACCCCTATCACCACCACAAGCCCACACCACTATCACCACGCCCACACCCATCACCACTATACACCAACATCCACACCGCCACGCCCACACTGACCCACAATCCTTATCAGGGAGCAGGTACAGGTGTGGTGACCCAGCGAAAATGTCAGCGACCGGCCGATCCTGAGACTGAGCTGGGTGACCGACCTCGTACTGTAAGGTGGACGAGCTCTAGATACTGATAGTGTTAAAGTCTAAATCCTGTTTTACATCTGATTCGCATTGAGGTCACACGGCCAAGGCTATACACTGGTGGGGCTAGATAGGTGGGGCTAGATAGGTGGAGGTACACAGGTGGTGTTAGACAGGTGGGGATACACTGGTAGAGTTAGACAGGTGGGGCTAGACAGATCGGGCTACACAGGTGGACTAGACAGGTGGGGCTACACAGGTGGGCTAGACAGGTGGGGCTAGACATAATGTTCTAATTATAGTAATAAGTAGAGTTATACTATAGTATCCGTCTGTCAGTCCATATGTCCGTCCGTCTGTCCGTCTAACCTCTAACTAGCATAAGAACATAAGAGTGGAGGAAACTGCAGCGGGCCTATGGGCCCATACTGGGCAGTCCCATTTACACCCAACCCCTATAGCTCATATATCCGTCCAACCTATATTTGAAGCTATCCAGCGTGTTCGAGTTAATGATGTTTGGTAACTTGTTCCACTTGTCCACTACTCTATTTCCAAACCAATGTTTACCGATCTTGCGCCCAAATCTAAATTTGTCTAATTTAAAACAATTGCTACGAGTTCGCTCCTGGTTGGATAGTTTGAGTACCTTTGTAATGTCACTTTGTTCAGCCCTGACTTCCATTTATACACCTCTTACCTTATCGCCCCTCACTCTACGTCTCTCGAGGGAGTGCAAATTAAGATGCTTTAACCTGTCTGTACTCAAGGTTCCTAGTGCCCGGGATTAGTTTGGTCATTCTCCTCTGAATTCTTTCGAGGGATTCTATATCCATTCTGTAGTACGGTGACCAGAACTGAACCGCGTAATCCAAGTGAGGTCTCACAGGCGCAAGATATAGTTTTAGGATGACCTCGCTAGTCTTGTAACTAACACTCCTTTGTATGAATCCAAGTACTTTGTAAGCCTTGTTTCGATCAAATACGCAATTGTTGTCTTGGTATAAGATTCCTACTTATCAATAATCCTAAATCTTTCTCACAGGCAGATTTCTGTATAACAACGTTGTTCATCTGGTATCTGGTTTCTCTGTTTACATCTCCTAGACTAAGTACTTAACAATTGTCCACACTAAATTTCATCTGTCATTTTTCAGACCATGCGAAAAATCTTCCTGTAGTTTTGCGGAGTCCTCGTCATATTTAATTACACGCCCTATTTTACTGTCGTTAACAAATTTACTTACGTTGCTGTCTACGCCGATATCATTGTCGATTATGTATATAATAAATAATAATGGTCAAGTACTGAGCCTTGGGGTACTCCACTAGTGACGTTACCCCAATCGGATTTAATGCCGTGCCGTTCATGCTTACTCGCTGTTTCCTGTCCTAATCCATTTTAGAATATCTCCTCCAATTCCATGAGCCACATAGTATAAACGACAACTTGAATAAATAGTAGCAATAGATTTCGATGATACTTGGTACGTGGATGTAACCCAACAAGATCTCGCAACTGTTCGATAATATGTACATTTTTCTCCATATTCTGGGGAGTTGTGGCGAACCTGAGGACCTGGACTTTCAAACTGTTATCAGGTCAATAGCTGTTCAATACTATAAGACTATAATAAGAATGGATGGAAGAGTCAGGTGATGTTACGCTCATTCAGGGGAACCACTGGTAAAACAAACAAAAGTCAGCTGAGTGGCAGGCAGGTTTGAGGTGACAATTTCTAAGGATCAAATTGAGAAGCTAATGTCTGTGGACTCAATTTCCAAGAAAAAAATTCCAAAGGGCTAATAATTGGAGACTATTTCAGGAGACAATTTGTGTCGTCATCAGCCACCTGCTCTGGTAACATCAAAATAGTCAAAAACATCGAAAAACAACTTAAATATTTACAACCACACTATGATTTAGAATTAGGTAAATAACATGGAGGACTAAACGTGTAAGGCAAACAAAAACAAAGATGGATTAAGAGGTAAAATAGGATTATAATACCTTTACTATTGATTCAAATTTGACCTTCAGGCAAGCGTGGAAGGGCATCGTGAATAGAGGGTTGTGGGAATGACTTGTCCCTTCGTCCCAGGCTCACCACACCTGTCAGAGAGGACGCCTAACCCATGCTACTTATATCTTACCTGAGTACCTAACTAATGACTCACCTGACGGAGATACACCCCACTACCTACTCCTCACATACCAGGAGGAGTTGATATATGATCGTCAACATACTCAACGCCAGAAACAGAAGAGGGAGTACTCACCATGTAGCGCCTTGAGGTACGCCTTGCCAGCAGTTATGAGGCTCCGGGCCGCGGGGTTGAACTTGTCGAGCAGGTTCTGTGGGAGAGATGACGAGTGTGAGACGCAGATCATGGGTGGTGATATGGGGAGGTCAGTGTCACACACACACACACACACACACACACACACACACACACACACACACACACACATCCATATTGACAGATTAAGAGTATTATTGACAAGGCCGCTTTACTCTGAGGCGGATATAATGATTACAGACAAGGACCACCACTATGTATCAACAAGGACACAGTAAATGGTTCATTACAGCCAAGGACACAGCCAAGGACACTCTTTCATGTATCAGTTAAGATCTCCTGAAATGTCTTTAAAGAGATGATCATGTCTAAATAAGCTGCTTTAATATCAATATCAATCAAATACAAGAACATTCATCCAAAGACAACAGAGATTCAACAATATAAGCAATAATAGAAATAAGTAAGTCTAAGGAAATTGATAATAAACAATAAATATATAAATATACAAAATATTTCCCTATCCCTCAAACCTCCTCCCCTCAACAACATAACAGTATGAAAACAACACCATGAAAACAGCAACAACATGACGACGACAACAACAAATTGACTACCTGAAAACAACGTAACAACAACAACGTAACAACAACAACAACAACGCAACAACAACAACGTAACAACAACAACGCACAAACAACAACGTAACAACAACAACGTAACAACAACGTAACAACAACAACAACAACGTAACAACAACAACGTAACAACAACGTAACAACAACAACAACGTAACAACAACAACGTAACAACAACAACGTGACAACAACAACGTGACAACAACAACGTGACAACAATAACACAAAACTGATATCTTCGTCATCAAACCATAACATCAACAGCCTCTATACCTGACAAGATCCTGTTCTCACACACCTGTACACTATTCATCCCGAAGGTCAGAGTCACTCAAAGGGCCAAGACATTCTATTTAACGAGCAAAAATATGAAGAAAAAACTAGACATAAAAACTAGACACGAATTAATAGCAACAATCAGCTAGTGGCGATAATCTTCATTTAAACCGGAAATACTGGCTAAAGGACCTTAATTCCAGGTTAGGTATAAAATGTGTGTGTGTGTTCGATAATAGTATTAGTAAAGTAGATTAATTCGCTATGATTGTACCCAAGAAGAAGGCTACGGGTGACTTGGGTGACTGTGGGGTGACGAGGGTGTGGGGTGACGAGGGTGCGGGTGACTGTGGGGTGACGAGGGTGTGGGGTGACGAGGGTGCGGGTGACTGTGGGGTGACGAGGGTGTGGGTGACTGTGGGGTGACGGCGTGGGTTGATCAAGCTGTCAGGTTTTACACTTGGTCAGGGTGATGATGCAGGAATAACCTATCATGTGTACAGTATGTTAAGAGGGCGGAACTGGTCTCTGAGAATGAGTCGAGGAGGAGAAGACAAGGAAGAGGAAACAAGAAGGAGGAGGAGGAGGATAAGACAAGGAGGAGAAAGAGACAATGAGAAGGATGAGACTAAGAGGAGGAGGAGGAAGAGAAAGAAGAATCAGGTGAGAGAGTGATACACCTTACGCGGCATTACTCGGTACAGCTACAGGTAAACACACCTACACAGCAGTCCCCCCCCCCCCTAGCCAGTACAGTGACGAACAAAAATTCCTGGACACTTGTGGCACTAACTGGCACTGCACTGAGGGTCAAGGAGGGTAATTGGGTATTTAAGCATCTATTTCCTTCAAGTAATAGTCACCAGTGAGGTTTCCTTGGCCCTAAGACAACATATATAAAACATACATACACACATGAATACACCGGGAATATATGTATACCACAAACTCATATACATACATTTCTAATTTTCATACAATTGAATTAAAATAAACCTCAATATAAATACATATTATAATACTCTAGCATACTAATAATAATGTGTCAGGTGTATAATTAGTCTCAGAAATGGTCATAATGTTGTCACGTCGTCATTAATTAGTCTTATACCTGTACGTATACCTGTGTGATTGTTACTGATTAATTATTATATCTACAATGCCCATATTAGAGACAGCCTCCCACACTCGGCGATACAAAAACAAGAGAGAGGAGGAGCGGTGTATTAATTAGCTGTGACAGAATCATAAGAGGTATTATTATCTAATTATGGAAATACCTGTCGATATTCTTGTTGGCACACACACACACACACACACACACACACACACACACACACACACACACACACACACACACACACTACTGTACTGGGTGTGGTGGCTGAGTGAGAGGTAAAACAAAGACAGAGAACTGAAGATGACAAAGATCTCACCTCCCTCTCCTCACTACCCTCCTCACCTTCCACTACCCTCCTCCCCTCACCTCACCTTCTCACCCTCACCCCTGTACAGGGCTGATAGCACACCAAAGACATCATCCAACTCATCCACCCTTAGAACCTACTAAAGAGGAATCATCTTGAAAGATTATTTGTCATCCGTCCATTTCTTATTTTTTAATACGACCGGATGAGTTAATGTTGGAAAATTTATCACACACACACACACACACACACACACACACACACACACACAATAATATCAATAACAATATCAATAATAATAACACACACACACACATATCAACACCCGCCCATCACAGTCAAACCACTGCTACCACCACCCACATATCACTATTAAATCCTAACCACACTATCCACTCACCACAATCACCACCACCACCACACCACAATCCTAACCACTATCCACCCACCACAATCATCACCACCACCATCCACCAACATCACCACAACCACCACCACCACCCGGGACAAGAACAGCAGCAGGTGAGAGCGACAGAGAGAGAGTGAATTGGATCTGACCGAGAAAGCGGACTCGGTAGCGGCCGGTCAGACGAGGAGGTGAGGGAGGGAAGGAGGGTGAGGGAGGGTCAGGGAGAGTCACTAGCCAGGTTGTATATGCCTTTAGGCCTCTTGTTTTCTACTCTTAATTTAGACACTCTATTTTACCTGCCCTAAACACCTGTGCTTCTCACACACACACACACACACACACACACACACACACACACACACACAATACTTTCACTGTGATATAAAAGTTGTCTTGGGTGATATGATCGTGAGATATACTTCTAGGCCGGGACAACATTTTACCCCCAGTAGAGTAATTACAAGCTGCGTTAAGGTCATAATAATCTACATTGATCCTGTGAGCTGACGTATTACTGTGAGCTCCTCCCCGGGCGGCCAGATGTACACACAGGTAAGAGTGAGTGTGTGTGTGTGTGTGTGTGTATGTCTTACTGTTGCTGTCTATCTGCCTGTCCTTACGGATCTCTCTATCTCTTTTTGTCTGTCTGCTGTCTCTATCTCTGTCTCAAAAAACCCATTAATACATAAACAAAAACCATTTATACACACACAAAAAATTCCGTTTATATAAAAAAAATATGAAATTCACCAGCACAGCAGCATCAGCACAGCCCTCCCGCCGTCCACATCAATGTTAACTCCATCCAGTAGACTATACCAGACCAGACCCTCCCCCCTCACTCCCAGACCATCTGACGAGTCGCACCGCTTTGGGCTACTAATTAAACAGGTTATGGGAGCCCAGGTTTCACGCTATGGGGACAAGGTAACACGCTATGGTAGTGGCCAAATAGGGAACAGTTCACACGGTATAGTGGCCACGCGGGGACAAGGTAACACGCTATGGTAGTGGCCAGATAGGGAACAGTTCACACGGTATAGTGGCCACGCGGGGACAAGGTAACACGCTATGGTAGTGGCCAAATAGGGAACAGTTCACACGGTATAGTGGCCACGCGGGACAAGGAAACGCTATGGTAGTGGCCAAATAGGGAACAGTTCACACGGTATAGTGGACGCGGGACAAGGTAACCGCTATGGTAGTGGCCAAATAGGGAACAGTTCACACGGTATAGTGCCACGCGGGGACGGAACACGCTATGGTAGTGGCCAAATAGGAACAGTTCACACGGTATAGTGGCCACGCGGGGACAAGGTAACGCTGGTGGTGGCCAAATAGGGAACAGTTCACACGGTATAGTGGCCACGCGGGGACAAGGTAACACGCTATGGTGGTGGCCAAATAGGGAACAGTTCACACGGTATAGTGGCCACGCGGGGACAAGGTAACACGTATGGTGGGTGGCCAAATAGGGAACAGTTCACACGGTATAGTGGCCACGCGGGACAAGGTAACACGCTATGGTGGTGGCCAAATAGGGAACAGTTCACACGGTGTAGTGGACGCGGGGACAAGGTAACACGCTATGGTAGTGGCCAGATAGGGAACAGTTCACACGGTATAGTGGCCACGCGGGGACAAGGTAACACGCTATGGTGGTGGCCAAATAGGGAATAGTTCACACGGTATAGTGGCCACGCGGGGACAAGGTAACACGCTATGGTAGTGGCCAGATAGGGAACAGTTCACACGGTATAGTGGCCACGCGGGGACAAGGTAACACGCTATGGTAGTGGCCAGATAGGAACAGTTCACACGGTATAGTGGCCACGCGGGACAAGGTAACACGCTATGGTGGTGGCCAAATAGGGAACAGTTCACGGTATAGTGGCCACGCGGGGCAAGGTAACACGCTATGGTGGTGGCCAGATAGGGAACAGTTCACACGGTATAGTGGCCACGCGAGGGACAAGGTAACACGCTATGGTGGTGGCCAAATAGGGAATAGTTCACACGGTATAGTGGCCACGCGGGGACAAGGTAACACGCTATGGTAGTGGCCAGATAGGGAACAGTTCACACGGTATAGTGGCCACGCGGGGACAAGGTAACACGCTATGGTAGTGGCAGATAGGAACAGTTCACACGGTATAGTGGCCACGCGGGACAAGGTAACACGCTATGGTGGTGGCCAAATAGACAGTTCACACGGTATAGTGCCACGCGGGACAAGGTAACACGCTATGGTGGTGGCCGTAGGAACAGTTCACACGGTATAGTGGCCACGCGGGACAAGGTAACACGCTATGGTAGTGGCCAGATGGAACACACACGGTATAGTGGCCACGCGGGGACAAGGTAACACTATGGTGGTGGCCAAATAGGGAACAGTTCACACGGTATAGTGGCCACGCGGGGACAAGGTAACACGCTATGGTGGTGGCCAGATAGGGAACAGTTCACACGGTATAGTGGCCACGCGAGGACAAGGTAACACGCTATGGTAGTGGCCAGATGGGAACAGTTCACACGGTATAGTGGCCACGCGGGACAAGTAACACGCTATGGTGGTGGCCAAATAGGGAATAGTTCACACGGTATAGTGGCCACGCGAGGACAAGGTAACACGCTATGGTAGTGGCCAGATAGGGAACAGTTCACACGGTATAGTGGCCACGCGGGGACAAGGTAACACGCTATGGTAGTGGCCAGATAGGGAACAGTTCACACGGTATAGTGGCCACGCGGACAAGGTAACACGCTATGGTGGTGGCAAATGGGAACAGTTCACACGGTATAGTGGCCACGCGGGACAAGGTAACACGTATGGTAGTGCCAGATAGAACAGTTCAACGGTATAGTGCGGGGACAAGGTAACGCTATGGTGGTGGCCAAATAGGAATAGTTCACAGGTATAGTGGCCACGCGGGACAAGGTAACACGCTATGGTAGTGGCCAGATAGGGAAAGTTCACACGGTATAGTGGCCACGGGACAAGGTAACACGCTATGGTAGTGGCCAGATAGGGAACAGTTCACACGGTATAGTGGCCACGCGGGGACAAGGTAACACGCTATGGTGGTGGCCAAATAGGGAACAGTTCACACGGTATAGTGGCCACGCGGGGACAGGTAACACGCTAGGTGGTGGCCGATGGACAGTTCACGGTATAGTGGACGCGGGGACAAGGTAACACGCTATGGTAGTGCCAGATAGGGAACAGTTCACACGGTATAGTGGCCACGCGGGGACAAGGTAACACGCTATGGTGGTGGCCAGATAGGGAACAGTTCACACGGTATGGCCACGCGGGACAAGGTAACACGCTATGGTAGTGGCCAGATAGGAACAGTTCACACGGTGTGGCCGGACAGGTAACACGCTATGGTGGTGGCAGATAGGGAACAGTTCACACGGTATGTGGACGCGGGGACAAGGTAACACGCTATGGTAGTGGCCAGATAGGGACAGTTCACACGGTATAGTGGCCACGCGGGGACAAGGTAACGATGGTGGTGGCCAGATGGGAACGTTCACGGTAGTGGCCACGCGGGACAGGTAACGCTATGGTGGTGGCCAGATAGGGACAGTTCACACGGTAGTGGCCGCGGGGACAAGGTAACACGCTATGGTAGTGGCCAAATAGGGAACAGTTCACACGGTAGTGGCCACGTTATACAAGGATAGGTTATAACACTACATGCTTTAGGGTCGTTCCTTAAGGCCAGGGCATCTCTAAATGGTATAGGGCCAATTTGTAGTGCCTGGTCACTGCTAAACGCTACAGTGCCATTGCTATAAGGCACAGGGCCACTGCTACAAACTACTGGTCCACGGTACAAGCTAGAGGTCCACGCTACATGTTACAGGGCCACGCTACAGGGCCCTGACGATCGCTACGAGGCCTGGGAATGACTAAAAGGTCTCCGCTACAAGCTACAGGGCAAGACAGTAAAGCCTCACTTTGGCACAACACACACAAAACAAAACGGCAATTTGCATATTCAGTGCCACAACATCTGGCACTATTTCTGATACAATGCTGCTCTGGTGCGGTCATTAGAACTGGGGAAATGAGGGTTGGGGAAGTGGGGTGAAGTGGGGTTGGGGAAATGGGGTTGGGGAAGTGGTGGTTGGGGAGTGGTGGTTGGGAAGTGGGGGTTGGGGAAGTGGGGTTGGGAAGTGGGGTTGGAAGTGGGGGTTGGGGAAGTGGTGGTTTGGGGAAGTGGTGGTTGGGGAAGTGGGGTTGGGAAGTGGGGGTTGGGGGAAGTGGGGGTTGGGAAGTGGGGGTTGGGGGAAGTGGGGGTTGGGGAGTGGGGGTTGGGAAGTGGGGGTTGAGAAGTGGGGGTTGCGGAAGTGGGGTTGGGGAAGTGGGGGTTAAGAGTGGGGTTGGGAAGTGGGGGTTGGGGAAGTGGGGTTGAGGAAGTGGGGGTTGGGGGAGTGGGGTTGGGGAGTGGGGGTTGGGAAGTGGGGGTTGGGGAAGTGGGGGTTGGGGAAGTGGGGGTTGGAAGTGGGGTTGGATGTTGAGGAAGTGGGGTTGAGGTGGGGGTTGGGGAGTGGGGTTGGGAAGTGGGGTTGGGGAAGTGGGTGTTGGGGAAGTGGGGTTGGGGAAGTGGGGGTTGAGGAAGGGGGGGTTGGGGGAGGGGTCAGGGGAGTGGGGTTAGAAGTGGGAGTTGGGGAAGTGGGGGTTGAGGAAGTGGGGGTTGGGGAAGTTACAACTAACATCAATAACAACGAAAACAACAACAACGACGAAAATGAAAACGACTACAATGACGACAACAACAACAATGACAACAGCGACAACAGCAATAATTACAACAATGACAACTAATACAATGGCAACAACGAGAACCAAGACGAAAATGGCATCAAATACAATAAATATGACAATTACGACAATGGTAACTACGGCACTACCTGTTGTAGGGAGAAAATGGCAAAACAGGAGAGATGGTTAAACAATCGCGGCAGGAAAACAACAACCACAAAACACACACACACACACACACACACACACACAACACACGCACACACACACACACACAACACACACACACACACACAAGATTTCCGAGTATTATTTATCAACATCTTGACAAACTCTCACACAACCTTCCGCCTCGAGGTGAAGAATTAATCACGAGGTGTACAGAGGCAACCGGATCTACACCTGGAGACCGGGAGACATGGAGACCGGGAGAAATGGAGACCGGGAGACACGGAGACCGAAAGAACTCGAAAAAGACCATAAAAAATTAACACGTAAAATATCTCAAAAAAGGTAAAAAAAAAGAAGAAGTAAAATAAATTAATATATCCGAGGGAAGGAGAATTTATTTAAATGGCGTCAAAACTCCACAAGAACTCTAAGGTAACTTGATTTATTCCTAATTCAGAGAGAAGAGAAAACTGTATTGGAACATATAATGACCTCATGCATAGTGTTGATAAATAGAGGGTGTGTGTGTGTGTGTGTGTGTGTGTGTGTGTGTGTGTGTGTGTGTGTGTGTGTGTGTGTGTGTGTGTGTGTGGAGCCAAGGTCTGGTGAGTCAGGGGGACGGGGGAAGGGAGGGGGGAAAGGGAAGGGATAGGAAGTAGGAGGTGAGATTAAGGGAAGGGGGGAAAGAGGAGGAAGGAAGAGGAAGAGGGAAGAGGAGGAAGGAAGATGAGGGGAGAGGGGTAGAGGGATAGGGGAGGGTTAAGGGGAGGTGAGGAAGAAGGAGAAAGCAAAAGGAGGATAAATAGGAGAAGGAAGATGAAGGAGGAAGATGAGTAGCAGAAGGAAGGAGGAAGAGAAGGAAGAAGAAGGAGCAGTATCAGAAGGAAGGAGGAGTAGAAGAAGGAAGAAAAAAAGGAGTTAGAAAGAGGAGAAGGAAGGAGAATGAATGAGGGAGAGTAAGAGAATAAAGGAGGAGGAATGACAGAAGGAAGAAAAAGACCGAAGAAGAACAAAAATAATAAGGAGGAGGAGAACAAAAGGGAAGGAATGAAGGTTGGTAGCATTGTAAAGCAGCTGAGGCAAACATTTCTACCTTGGCTATAACACACCAAACATCCTCTCCGTCACTCTTAACTGTCGCTATAAACACACACACACACACACACACACACACACACACACACACACACAGAGTAAGGTAAATAGGTGCTAAACTGGCTAAGACACACAGGTCATGTTTACAAAGCAGAGTCGGGTACACATCGTGGAAGGCTGCCGACGCTCGCTAGGGCTTTGGTAAACACGTAAGGGATTAACATAACAGCTACGCCATCCAACCCTCCTCACCCCCTTCATACTGACCAATTCGTAAGGACCCTCACATATTAAGGACTCCCACACACTAAGGACTCCCTCACATACTAAGGTCCCTCACATACTAAGGACCCTCACATACTAAGGACCCTCACATACTAAGGACCCTCACATACTAAGGACCCTCACATACTAAGGACCCTCACATACTAAGGTCCCTCACACACTAAGGACCCTCACATACTAAGGACCCTCACATACTAAGGACCCTCACATACTAAGGTCCCTCACATACTAAGGACCCTCACAAAATAAGGACCCTCACATACTAAGGACCCTCACATACTAAGAACTACCAAAGGACTTAGTAGCTCGGAGACTAGACAGTGAGAGATGAGAGGTGAGAGGTAAGAATAGGGAGGTGAGGGGTGGGGAGAGAGGTGGGAGATGAGGTGAGAGATGAGAGGTGAGGGGTGAGAGATAAGAGGTGAGGGGGTGGGGAGATGGGAGGCAGAGGGGGTGAGAGAGAGATGAGGGGTGAGGGGTGAGGTGAGGGGTGAGATGAGAGAGGTGAGGGGTGAGAGATGAGAGGTGAGGGGTGAGAGATGAGAGGTGAGAGATGAGGTGAGAGGGGTGAGAGATGAGAGGTGAGGGGTGAGGAGATAGAGGAGGGGTGAGAGATGAGAGGTGAGGGGTGAGAGATGAGAGGCAGAGGGGGGAGGGGTGAGAGATGAGGGGTGAGAGATGAGAGGTGAGGGTGAGAGATGAGAGGAGAGATGAGAGGTGAGGGGGTGGAGAGATGAGAGGTGAGAGATGAGAGGTGAGGGGGTGAGAGATAAGAGGTGAGGGGTGAGAGATGAGAGGTGAGGGTGAGAGATGAGAGGTAAGAGGGGTGAGAGATGAGAGATGAGGGGTGAGAGGTGAGAGATGAGAGGTGAGGGGTGAGAGATGAGGGGTGAGAGGTGAGGGGTGAGAGAGATGAGAGGTGAGGGGGTGAGAGATGAGAGATGAGAGGTGAGGGGTGAGAGATAAGAGGTGAGGGGTGAGAGATGAGAGGTGAGAGGTGAGAGATAAGAGGTGAGGGGTGAGAGATGAGAGGTGAGGGATGAGAGATGAGAGGTGTTGACAGTAAGGACAGGTTAGCGTGGGTAGTGAAGGCAACAGGGAACTCTAGGTGTGAGAGCAGGACACTAGGGGCAATGGCGGACGGTCACGCTTGAGGGTAAAATGGAATCACTTGAAGAATCACCACCCCAGCTTATTTCACCTGAAGATTAACCACCGTAACACTATTTTTGGGGGTGAGGTGAGGTTAGGTTAGGTTAGGTTAGGTTAGGTTAGGTTAGGTTAGGTGAGGTTAGGTTAGCGTAGTTTATCCTCAGGTGAAATAAGAACACCTTCCGTTTCAATTAACTTTACTCTGTTAATATAACTAACATAAAGAGTCCCACTAAGACGGCGACAGAGAGAGACTATAACTAAAATATATTTAACCAGGAATTAACAATATTATCCACAGTGTTTCATATTCATCATTAAACACAAGCTTATGTTTCACCGTGAATGTTATACAATATTCAGCTTATTTCACCCTACGTTTAACCACCCTAACCTAACCTAACCACCCTAACGCTAACCTAACCTAACCACCCTAACACTAACCTAACCTAACCACCCTAACGCTAACCTAACCACCCTAACACTAACCTAACCTAACCACCCTAACGCTAACCTAACCACCCTAACACTAACCTAACCTAACCTAACCACCCTACCAACTCAACCACCCTAACGCTAACCTAACCCAACCACCCTAACGCTAACCTAACCTAACCACACCAACGCTAACCCAATCCTAACCTAACCACCCTAACGCTAACCTTAACCTAACCACCCTAACACTAACCTAACCTAACCACCCTAACGCTAAATCTAACCTAACCACCCTATCGCTCTAACCTAATCTAACCACCCTAACGCTAACCTAACCTAACCAATCTCTAACGCTAACCTAACCAACCACCCTAACGCTAACCTAACCTAACCAATTCAACACCAACCTAACCTAACCTAACCACCCTAACGCTAACGTAACCTAACCACCCTAACGCTAACCCAATCCCAACCACCATAACACTAACCTAACCTAACCCAATTCCAACCACCCTAACGCTAACTCAACCTAACCACCCTAACGCTAACCTAACCACCCTAACCTTACCACCCTAACGCTAACCTAACCACCCTAACGCTAACCATCCTAACCTAACCACCTTAACCTAACCACCCTAACCTAACCACCTTAACGCTAACCTAACCACCCTAACCTAATCGCCCCCCCAGGTAGCGCTAGGGTGTCTAATCATCAGGTGAAATATACTGAGAGACAAATCTTCAAGTCATTCTTCCCCATAAAAAAAATCCTTATCTATACCATCTAACAACGACCATCCCTTATCTAACAACGACCATCCCTTATCTTACAACGACCATCCCTTATCTTTACTATCCCTTAACAACGAATGTCCTTTATCTTAACTATCCGCCGACCAGAGGGACCGACCAACCACGTCTACCTACGCTGCCGTCCCCGATAATCACATCACCGACTTACTAGTTTATCTCACCCCGACCCCCGACCCAAGACGTTTTACTGCCAGGAATTAAAATGTATGAAGGCGCCTGGCCGACCGACTCACGGCGACACTCGGGGAATTCGCTGATTCGGTTTGTTTTGATTCTAAGAGAGAGAGAGAGAGAGAGAGAGAGAGAGAGAGAGAGAGAGAGAGAGAGTCGTTCGTGTCCGTGGCCAAAACTGTGGACACGTTACCCACTAACATTCTTTCAATTATAATCCCCGTTGGCTCATTACTACGGTTTAAACTATAAGTAAATACTGTAAACCCGCGATAAAATATCCATTATGTACACTCGCAAAGCTGTTCGGATATCTCTCCCTGTGAACGGCCGCTGCCAAAATCCGAATTCATGAGACAGTTGGTAAGGCGATCATCCGAACACCAATTATTCTAAGTCTAGCTACCTGGAAAAACGATAATTCAAGGCAAATATCCGGATCAGAAGGGCGGGTATTGTTAGGTGTGGGCGTGTAAACAAGAGAGATGAGTGACACAGACGACCACACATAACACGACCATGGCCTCACGACCCCTAACAGGGCCAGGTCGTTTCTCCCGGTCTGTCAACAAACTCCTGCATAACGAGGTGGGGGGAGGGAGGGAGGGAGGGGGGTGTCGGATATTGCTGGGGTGGGGTGGGGGAGGACAAGAGAAGGAGGAGGAAGGATAGACAGGACAAAGAAGAGAAGAGGGAATCGAGGATGGAGGAATAATGAAAGAGAAGGAAAGGGGAGATGGGTTTAAGGGAAGGAAGGAGGTAAAGGAAGAGATAGGGAGGGAAGGCGGCGTGAGGAAGAGAGAGAGAGAGAGAGAACGGAGGATGAAGGAGAGAGAGAGAGAGATAATGAAGAGTGAAGGGAACCGAAAGGAGATGAGTGTATGGAAGGAGAAGGACAATAGAAAGGGGAACTAGAGAGGGAGGAATGAGACTAACGAAGGAAAAAAGGGAAAGTGGAGAAGTAAACAAGAAGAGGAGGAGGGAAGAACAAGGCTCATGAAGGTAATGGAAATGAAAAATGAAGGAACAAGGACACAGAAGGGGAAGGAAGGAAGGAAGGAAGGAGATACAACAAGGAAGACACACACAAAAAGTAAAGATGGTGACAAGGAGGAAGATAAATAACGATGACAAGCAGAGGACAGGGAGAAGAAAGACGGGGAATAAACAGAGATATATAGAGAAATCCCGGAGGTCGTATAACACACAGACAGGTCCTCCCCTGCCTCGCCTCCTTCAGTAGCTAAAATTTTCACATTTATTTCTCACATAAACAAGAGACTTAGTTTCGGTAGAGTCTCAGTGCAATGTCGACGCCTTTCTATATATTCTTTATTTTTTTTATTTTGTGTCGTAATTAAGTTAGAAAGTTATATTTGGTTTCACGTTTTCAGATACTGGCAGAGTTTGATCACCTGAAGATTAGACACCCTAGTTTATTTCACCTGAAGCTTAACTATACTCAAACGCTACCTTGGGATGGAGGGGGCATTAGGTTAGGTTATGGTGGTTTAATCTTCAAGTGAAATAAGCTGCGGTGTCTCCTCTTTAGAAGATCCGAAGAACCTAACGTACAAGACTTTCTCGAGGTAAGGCTTGGTGTGGCGGGCGACCAGGGCGGCTCCCGGGTTGTGGCACCGCCGTGTTTTTGTTCCCCAGACCTTGGCGCGGCGACAGCCTCCAGTTTTAAGTGGTACGTGTACAGTGGTTATTATCATAGCTATATTTTTTGCTCTGATGCCTACAGCTGTACCGTGGTAAGATACATCAGAACATAACACGTAAATATTTTATTCACATACATCAGTATTTTCACTAAAGATCGAGGCAGAAACACAAGCTGGATCAGGGTAAGCCGGGAATCAAGAGTTATCCAGTTTACATAAGAGATTATTATATAACAAACGGATTAAACTAAAACGACTCTTACAGATGAAATAAATACAAATATCTGGAAATTAAATAAGTCGGAGTTAATAATTTTCCAGTAAATACATTATATTCTACTCCTCCAGGCAACACAGTGTACCAGCCCGACACTTCAGGCTGGTCGCCGTCCATGATGGAAGCCTTCAAGTCATCCTCTCCGCCACTGTTTGTAAACATAAATTTCCCAGTTACTGTTGTGAATAAGACAACTGGCACATTACCTCCGCCAGGTGATGATGATTTTGTGAAATACTGTGTTGTAACCCTCCATTAATATAATACTGTTGTAACTTGTTCAATGTAATACTGCGTTATAACGACCTAACACTACACAACACGTACGGAATTTCATAAAACTCTAGTATTACTGAACCAACTAACTAACTAACAAACTAACAAACTAGCAAACTAACAAACTAGCAAACTAACTAGCTAACGAACTAACTAACTAGCAAACTAACTAACCAATTAACCAACTAACTAACTGACTAATGTTTTCTCCCCATTACTGTTGTACGTCCATGATCACACTTGCATACACGTCTGTAATGTCTAGGCAACTGACTGACTCACCTAGCCAGACCACAGAACGTGTACACTAACGTCAACATGAAGACCGACCAACGTCCACACCTTATAGAGTCGACGCCACACCACACAAACCCTGATATCTCCTCCCTGAACCTACACACTATCACACAAACCCTGATATCACCTCCCTGATCCTACTCACACTACCACACAAACCCTGATATCACCTCCCTGATTCTACACACTACCACACAAACCCTGATATCACCTCCCTGATCCTACTCACACTACCACACAAACCTTGATATCACCTCCCTGATCCTACTCACACTACCACACAAACCCTGATATCGCCTCCCTGATCCTACACACACTACCACACAAACCCTGATATCGCCTCCGTGATCCTACACACTACCACACAAACCCTGATATCGCCTCCACACAAACCTGATATCGCCTCCTGATCCTACACACTACCACACAAACCCTGATATCGCCTCCGATCTACACACCACCACACAAACCTGACATCGCCTCCGATCCTACACACCACACAAACCCTGATATCGCTCCCTGATCCACCACACACCACACAAACCCCGATATCGCCTCCTGATTCTACACACTACCACACAAACCTTATATCGCCTCCTGATTCTGCTCACACTACCACAAACCCTGATATCCCTCCTGATCCTACACTACCACACAAACCCTGATATCACCTCCCTGATCCACCACACTACCACACAAATCCTGATATCGCCTCCCGATCCCACACACATACCACACAAACCCTGATATCGCCTCCCTGATCCTACACACACTACCACACAAACCCTGATATCGCCTCCCTGATTCTACACACTACCACACAAACCCTGATATCGCCTCCCTGATTCTACACACTACCACACAAACCCTGATATCACCTCCCTGATCCTACTCACACTACCACACAAACCCTGATATCACCTCCCTGATTCTACACACTAGCCTTATGAAAAATAAAATCTCTTACCAGCCACGAGAAAAATATGCCAAGTAGGTCGCTTTTATTTTACCAATGTTAAGTGATTTGACAGAGTATTGTGTTGTAAATGGATGTAAATTTGGTTGTATTTACATATTTTTGTTTACTTGATAACTTGTATAAATAGATTTTACTATGAATCTATGTATTTACGAAAAAAATTATAGTCTTTGGTAGCAAAAACAAAAGAGGATCGATTGGGAACTGTAAAACGATTCTTAATTTTGTTTAGTTTTCTTATCTATTATCCTCCTGTGATTACTGAACTGAGGCAAATATCTCTATGGTAGAAAACAAAATCCTTCTAAGACATCGTGCATGGAGACTAGAGGACATGAATGACTTCTTCAGGCACGACAGCAGGTGATTATTTCCTTCACTATACATGCATGCAGATAATACACCACACCATTTCCTTTACACTACAACGATAGACCGTGACGGGACGTGCATCTCCTAACAAGAGGGCAACACGTGATATGTTTTGCATTAAGCTGCCTTACTAAAGAGGTGATTCAGAGCTAAGAGTAATTTAGCGTGATGACAAGGCTATAATACCAGCTGATGACACAAGAGGTAATGTCAACACGGTTCATAATCATATAGATTTACTGAGACCAACACGCACTAAGATTGATGCTTCCTTCCTCTGTTGATTATTATGGCAACTTTCATCATTATCTCGTGTTGGTAATGATGGCAAGGATGGCATGTGGCCCCTAGATGGTTACTGTCAAGCTATCATGACTTATTTAATTTTTTTCCATTAATCAATTACGAAACAATACCACGGAGTACAGGTAACAGACATACAAACAAAGGTACAGACATCTTACAACTAACATCACAACCACAACAATCTCATATCATCCATCAACAACCATTCATACACATAAAAGTAGCCATTTATTTCCTTCACACAGAAATTCGAGTGAGATCCCCTGACCCATCCAAGAGAGTTATAACGCCATTCAAAAGATGAGACTCTCTATTACACCACCCGGGCAAGAGGAGAGTGAGAGGTCCCAAGTCTCTGGATTTTCGAAGGTTCGTAAGTGAGGATATAAGGAGACATTTAACCAACCAGTCAGTCAGTCAGTCAGTCAGTCAGACAGCCAACTAACTGAGAGAGAGAGAGAGAGAGAGAGAGAGAGAGAGAGAGAGAGAGAGAGAAACACACACACACACACGACCATCGTAGTTGAGCAAAAGGTGAAGGTCTGTGCTGGAGGAAGACGCCCGCCTCTGCACACACGAGTCATGACGAACACCAAAAAAAAAAAATGCCAGATGGGTCAGGTAGGTAACTAAGGTGTACCCTGTGGTGTTTGTGTGTGTCTGTATGTGTCTGTATGTGTCTGTATGTGTTTGTGTGTGTCTGTATGTGTGTGTTACCACCGTTGGAATACTATCTATACCCAATACTTGTAAACAACACTTGAAGCTTGACAACAAACCCCCCATAAATCTTGTTCACGCCACATTGAAACAGCGCCACAACGAGAGTCGACCAATACCCTGCTACTAAGTTCACCCTCCACCAGAATGTTTATTTCCCCGACTTTAATTAATAGCCAAGACACTTCCTACCCCCCTTTTATTCTAGTTATTACTTGTTTATTAAAGTTGTTCCTCTTCCCCAATTTATTTTTTTTTATTATTACGGTTTATTAAGATTCCTTCTCCCTCTCCCTCCCTCTCTCTCTCCCCATCTTCCTCCCCATCGTTCTCCCTATTTGTAATTACTTTCTTAATGTAAATAAACTTCTCCTCCCCTCCCCCCTCGCTGTTCATTCTTGCTATTATTGGCTCATTATCATCATTTATCCTCCCCTCTCACCCCATTCATTAGCTGTTATCACCTCCCTCCTCCCCTTCATCTCCCCTTTGTTCCCTTTAACCCCTTACGGTCCTTATCTCCCCCTTCATTACACCCAAACCTCTTCCTGCTACCCCTTCCCCTACCACCCCTCCCTCCCCTCAGTGCCCCATCTTTCCTCCTCATTTACCCTCACTATCCCCTTCATTACTTCCACCCCCACACACCACTTCACTACCCCCAGAAGCACGTCATAACACCCTCTTCCCTCCACTTAACAAGGTATTTCGTCTTGTGTTGTGGTAATTAGTGCAGGTATCTCACACCAGGTGACACCATCCCCCAACCACCTACCTGCCCGACTACCTGAACTTATTCACTAATTTTAAGTACATAATGACGATATTTTGTAATGATGATGATGATGATGATGGTGGTGGTGATAATGATATGATGATGATGGTGGTGGTGATGATGACAAGATGATGATATGATGATGATGATAAGGTGATGATATGATGATGATGATGGTGGTGGTAAGATGATATCATGATGATGATAAGGTGATGAAGGTTATGATGATGATGATGATAATGAGGTGATGATATGATGATGATGATGATTATGATGACGATTAGCATTATACCTATATAACTGATCCTACTACATCTATGGCAATTATTCCATCTACTACTACTACTACCACCACCACTACTACTACCACCATCTACTACTACTAGCACTATTACTACTACTGCTACTATTACTAACAGAGACCACTTTCATGACCACTATTATTGCTCTTGCTATTACTACAATCATTTCACCAGCAACGAGATTGAGTAGAGGAAGCCAAGACCAGAATCCACCTACAATCCATCTTCTCCACACGAACTACATCAATCCACACGAACTACATCAATCCACACAGAACTACATCAATCCACACGAACTACATCAATCCACAATTTAGCTCGGCTCATGACAGTGGTTAAGGAGAAAACGCGATTAGCTTCCACCAATCACGACCCACACACACACACACACACACACCACACACACACACACACACACACACACACACACACACACACACACACACACACACACACACACACACACACACACCCACCCACACACACACACACACACACACACACACACACACACACACACACACACACTACGACTAAGCGTAATGGAGGAGATATTTCATCGTTACAGCAGTACTAATCCGGCTTAATACTGGAGAGAAAACGACTTAAAACTGTCCAATCACGAGCAAGCTGAATGACGTAATTATGCTAATGAGGACAATGTCAACAGAAAGCCACGACAATTTCCCCCCATCGTGGATCAACATTACGAATTTGAAGGGTTTTGGGAAATCACCTGAGGTTTAGACACCCTAGCTTATTTCACCTGGAGATTAACCACACTAATGCTATCTGGGGGGGTTAGGTTAGGTTAGGTTAGGTTAGGTTAGGTTAAGGTAGGGTAGGGTAGGTCAGGTCAGGTTAGGTCAGATTATTTTTGGCGTGCATAACCTTGAGACAAAACAAACTAGGGTGCCTAATCTTCACGTGATCTGATGCTCTGAACGGAACTGAAAGAGAGAGAGAGAGAGAGAGAGAGAGAGAGAGAGAGAGAGAGAGAGAGAGAGAGAGAGAGAGAGAGAGAGAGAGAGAGAGAGAGAGAGAGAGAGAGAGACATAAGAGATATAAAAGAGAAACAGAGAGAAAGAGACAGAGCGAAGGAGAGAGAGAGAGAGAGAGAGAAAGAGACTACAACACATCAATTAGGTTCCATCAATGTTTAACTGTACTGCAGGAGCGGGCGAGGCAGCGTTACGGAGGAGGAGACACGACTGGCCGGGCTGACCTTGTGTGTGGGCTGGTAATAATAGACCATTTGATTTAGGTTAGTGTTAAGTTAAGTTAGGTTAGTGTTAGGTTAGGTTAGTGTTGTGTTAGGTTAGTGTTAGGTTGGTGTTAAGTTAGGTTAGGTTAGTGTTAGGTTAGTGTTAGGTTAGTGTTAGGTTAGTGTTAAGTTAAGTTAGGTTAGGTTAGTGTTGTGTTAGGTTAGTGTTAGGTTGGTGTTAAGTTAGTGTTGTGTTAGGTTAGTGTTAGGTTGGTGTTAAGTTAAGTTAGGTTAGTGTTAGGTTAGTTTTGTGTTAGGTTAGTGTTAGGTTGGTGTTAAGTTAGGTTAGGTTAGTGTTAGGTTAGTGTTAGGTTAGTGTTAGGTTAGTGTTAAGTTAGTGTTAAGTTAAGTTAGGTTAGGTTAGTGTTAGGTTAGTGTTAGGTTAGGTTAGTGTTAGGTTAGGTTAGGTTAGTGTTAGGTTAGTGTTAGGTTATTGTTAGGTTAGGTTAGGTTAGCGTTAGGTTAGTGTTAGGTTAGTGTTAGGTTAGGTTGACCAAGTGATTCATCCCCCTAGATAAATAAAAGAAGACTCACGATATCCGACCAGATATCTGTAGAGAGGAGGGGGTAGAGAAGAGAGTTAATTAGAGGAGTGAGGGAGTAGGTGAGGGAGAGTGAGGGAGAGGAGGAGGTACAGAGAAGTGAGGGAATAAGTGAGGTTGGGAGGTAGAGGTAGAAAGAGGAGTGAGGTAGAAAGGAAGAGGAGGAGGAGGAGGTAGAAAGAGGAGTGAGGTAGAGAGGAAGAGGAGGAGGAGGAGGTAGAAAGAGGAGTGAGGTAGAGAGGAAGAAGAGGAGGAGGAGGAGGAGGTAGAAAGAGGAGTGAGGTAGAGAGGAAGAAGAGGAGGAGGATAAGAGACGGGATGCACCAAGTGAGCGAGGGGAGGAGGGGGGGGGTAACAGCTAATGGAATATCTGAAGGAAAGTCGAACTTGACTCTCGTGCGAAGTTTGGAGGAGAAGTGGAGTGTGAGGGAGTGTTGGAGGAGGGTGTTGAAGGAAGGGTGTGTTGGAGGAAGAGAGCATTGGAAGTAAGGAGTGTTGGAGGAAGGAGAGTGTTGCAGGGAGTGTGGGAGGACGGTGTTGAAGGATGGGTGTGTTGGAGGAAGGGAGTGTTGGAGGAAGGGGTGTCTCAGGAAACAGTGGTTATTAACAAACATCTATACATTAATCACACACACACACACACACACACACACACACACCGTCCCGTTTCCGGCATTATGAAAATTCTTAGTTACGCAATGTCCAAATGTCAGCGAGGGACAGTAATCATAATATCCCGGGAGGGCGGACACAGCGGGGCGTGGCAAGGACTTGACCCCTAGTGGTTCCCGACCTTCATCCGTCACCTCCACCAACCGGATCTCACCTGGCGCAAGTAATGGTCCGGTCTACAAGCCTCTACCGACACCGGGAGTCATACACAACGGAGTCACATACAAAAATAATTACATTTATTTTCCGATAATAATGGTTGCCACTCGTGTTCGAGGATGGCCGGTCCAAGGGCCACCTAGGCGTGAATTTATTTAGGTGTAAAAGCTGTCGCCAACACAACAACCACACCCTAAGTTAGCGAGTTGTATAACCCAGTGTAAAGGAATAGTCCAAGAAGACCGGACAACTCACCAACTGCACTGGCTAACTATTACCCCGGAACACGATCCACAAATCGATTAACATCCAGGTTCCCAATTACTGCTGGGTAAACAGAGGCAAATGGCGTAAAGAAATTTGCTCATAGTTTCAAACACGGGACCACCCCTTTGCGAGGCGAGCATGCTGACCTAATATTACACCACAGGTCGCCATCACTTACGACTATTATTATCAATTTATAAAAAAAATCCCCTCACCTCCGAGATTTTCTGTGTTTTTGTTGTTGTATGTGAATAATAATAATAATAATAATAATAATAATAATAATAATAATAATAATAATAATAATAATAACAACAACAACAATAATAGTCATGTGTAACGCAATGTCATACTATAATACAGTATACCATAAATATCAAAGTTCCTTCTACGGAAATATGACTTTATTATTTCCTACGTGCAAGATTTATGGGATATAGGCTGTAGGGGTGAGGTAGGAGGAGGATAGAGAGGGAGGGAGATAAGAACATAAGAACATAACAACATAAGAAAATAAGGAGTCTGCAATAGGCCGGTTGGCCTGTGCATGGCAGCTCCTGTCGAGAGTTACTACCACTCTCTATCATCCATGAATCTATCTAGCCTCCTTTTGAAACTTTCCAGAGTTCCAGTATTGGTTTCACACATGAGGCAAAACAATCAAGAGCCCGTCACCTTAAGGAAGAGAAAGAAGGGAGAAGGAAAAGGAGGAAGGAGAAGGATGAGGAAAGGAGGAAAATATAAAAGAGGAGGAGAAGGGGGCAGGAGGGGGGAAGGAAGACAGGCGGGGGCGACGGAACACACAAAGGAGATGGAACAGGAGGAGGAAGGGAGGAAAAGGAAGAAGGGAGGAGGAGGAGGCGGCGGTTGCACACAAGGGCAGGAACCACCACGACTCGACGCCCCCAGACACCCTCCTCCCGTGTAATTAAAGCTCGTGTACAATATCCCCGCCGCGCCACGACCCCTCACAAGAACCTGCAGAAGGCAAATGTCAGGTATACTGGTGATTATGACGACCCGTTCCTACTGCAGGTGAGGTCGTGACCCTTTACTCCCGCTGGTGTTACTTACGGCCTTCAGGAGAGCTCTGTGTGTGTGTGTGTGTGTGTGTGTGTGTGTGGCAGAGGGCAACTACCTGGGCACTAGGGCAGGATGTTAGTATACTGAGAAAGCGGGGGGAGCGGGAGGATAATTACGAGAGGTACCAAGGAGTGAGGAGGGTTGGGACGGGTATGTTATGGGGGGAGGGCCTCGAGGGCATTGGAGCACGATGAAAAAACTTAGGGGCATTGGGGCATCATAAAAAGGAGATTAAGGGCATTGGGGCATCATAAAGAGGAGATTAGAGTCATTGGGGCACAAGGAAAGAAGAACTTAGGGGCATTGGGGCATGATGAAAGAATTTAGGGGCATTGGGGCACGATGAAAGAGGAGCTTAGGGGTATTGGGGCACGAGGAAGTTATATAATTACGGGTACTTCAGGGGCATTTGGGGCAGGATGGGAGTATATCTGTAGGCCTGGGGGAAGGCTGTAGGAGCGTCGGGGGTATGTGAGAGTCCTACAGACAGACAGGATGGAGGAGTCGTGAGAACAGCCTCAGGGTATCGCCAGGTGGGAGAGAGAGTTAAGGAGTCCCCGGGGGCAGTGTCCTGAACCTTGCACAGGATACCACTTAAACTGTTAGTACAACCACACACTAGCACATACTGTACTACCCAACTCTACCACATGCTAGCACATACTACCACACACTACCACACACTACCTAACACTACCACATACTACAATACTACTACATAACACCCATTACTGCCAATTACTGTACCGCATACTACCATTCTATACCGCATACTACCATACTGCACCGCATACTACCATTCTATACCGCATACTACCATACTGTACCGCATACTACCATTCTATACCGCATACTACCATACTGTACCGCATACTACCATTCTATACCGCATACTACCATTCTATACCGCGGACTACCATACTGTACCGCATACTACCATTCTATACCGCGGACTACCCAATACTACCAACGGGCTAACCTAACCTAACCTAACCCAACCAAAACCAACCTGAACTAACATAACTTTGCAATAATATATTAGATTTCGTTATATTTCGTTGGGTTAGGTTAGGTTAGGTTGGATCGTATGGTGTCTTGCCCGATCATAATCTTCGGTTATATTTTGGGTAATACGTGGTGGCCTCTGGTGGGTATGTGGGTACTTGACAGATACACGGTGCTACTTGACATACACGGTGCTACTTGACAGATACACGGTACTACTTGACAGATACAAGGTCCTACTTGACAGATACACGGTACTACTTGACAGATACACGGTCCTACTTGACAGATACACGGTACTACTTGACAGATACAAGGTCCTACTTGACAGATACACGGTACTACTTGACAGATACACGGTACTACTTGACAGATACACGGTCCTACTTGACAGATACACGGTCCTACTTGACAGATACACGGTCCTACTTGACAGATACACGGTCCTACTTGACAGATACACGGTACTACTTGACAGATACACGGTCCTACTTGACAGATACAAGGTCCTACTTGACAGATACACGGTACTACTTGACAGATACACGGTCCTACTTTGGGACAGATACACGGTCCTACTTGAGTTGACACACGGTACTACTTGAGGGGATCATCACGACATTTCACAGTCGGCCTTTAACTCTCAGTCATTTAGTTATTTATTCTCAACATAACAGGTAGTGGGGTGAAGGAGATGAACAGGTAGTGGGGGTGAAGATGAAACAGGTAGTGGGGGTGAAGGAGATGAAACAGGTAGTGGGGATGAAGAAGATGAAACAGGTAGTGGGGGTGAAGAAGATGAAACAGGTAGTGGGGATGGGTTAGCCTGGCCACCTCATTGCCTACAACACACAGGTGAGCCAGTGTGTGTGTGACGCCACTCAGTAAATTGACAAACCCACCCATACCCACCCACCCACCCACCCACCCACCCACCTACCCACCCACTCTCACCATGGGCGGGGCATCATCTCACCATGCTATATTCTTGATTAAAGAAAATTACGTAGTCGTGAGGGCCGAGGAACTGTAGACTTTCATCACACTTTCACCACACAACGACTAACTTCCCACGATGAATTTTTTTTTTTTACGAGAGACACGACTGGACATTGCACTGGGCAGACCAAGATGCCATGTTCGACAATACAAAGGCCCTGGGTATCTGTTCGGTAGCTTCCACCTTCTGCAGTGTGGTCATAGAAGTGGCTGAGGATCTTGACGTAGAGGTGTAGTTAAGAAGTCGTCCAGAAAACTTTAATGTAACTTAGGTAATTAAAGTAACTAGACGTAACAACTTGGTGCAGCGTGTAATAGAAGTGTTATATTTATCTATAATATCAGTTCCTCCTACTTCTGTGTTGGGTAGACCAAGGGAGATAATGATTTCAATGGGGAGGGATGAGGGGAGGGAAGAGGAAAGGGTAAGGGGAAGGAAAAGGGAAGGGAGGGAGAGGAGTGAAATAAGACAAGTGTGGACAGTTATCAGCACTCGACCAACACACACACACACACACACACACACACACACACACACACACAACATCCAGAAAACTGATAACACCACATCAGTTCACTCAGCACCATACAACATTAATTAAACACAGGTAAGACTATCATATATTCAATACCCCCTTTAAAAAAATTCAGGTAATGATTATAAAAATATTTTCATATATAACTGCAAATGATAATGGCGGACTATTAACCTAAATGACTGACAATAACACTATAACCACCAACACCCAACCAACCAGGATGTCAGGAGTCGTGTTTAATAAAAGGTTTTAGTGTCGACCTGAGCTGGTGGTGGGGATCAGAAGGCACCACCACCACTCAACACCCTCACCTCAACGGGGGAAAAAGAGCTTAAATTATTACTCGTTGGTATTTCATTTATTATTATTTCTTACTAGTGTGTGAATGATTTTTATTCCTAAATTCTGAAAGGGAAAGTATGTTTGGTGATAATGATTTAGTCTATTTCATTTTACTGTCAACTTTGTCATCTCGTTTACAAGTCAATGTTCTGGGATTTACTTTTTTTGCTGACTATGTTCTTCCTTTCTCACATAACATAACCCCACCTAACCTAACCTGACCTAACCTAACCTAACCCCACCTAACCTAACCTAACCTGACCTAACCTCACCTATCCTATCCTAACCCCACCTAACGTAACCTCACCTCACCTGTACAGTCTGGAGGGCTTGTGACCGGTTCCTTGCCTGCAACTCGTGTCTACTGACTTCCACACTTTGGGCGTCCTCAACAACCGTTACGATTGGTTGCTGCTTGTTTGACGAGTCGGCAAATTATCGGATATTTTATTTTTGTTTTCAGGGTTAGGTTAGGTTAGGTTAGGTTAGGTTAGCAGCTATCTTTTATGTTTAATACTTAAATATGTTTTCCCCCCTAACAGAATCACTTAATTAGCAGCCAGACATTCAGCAACATTTAACGCTTTGGGTCCATGGATCAATTCATGCAAAAAATACAGTCCCTTTCACTAGTGCGTTTACAGGAGCTCGTCAGGTTTTGTGCAGTGTGGCAGTCCTGTGTTTGTTTACATTCGACAGAAGGAAACTCACAATAGTAAACACACTACAGAATCAAAGCAAAACAACATTAAGACAAATATCTCGATATAATGAATTGTGGAATGTTTATATCACGAGCCCCTGTAAACGCACCAGTGAAGGGGACTGGAGCGTTAATATTCCACCAAATGAATGAACAGTTTGTGTGGCGGGACAAAGACGCCGTCCAAGTGAGAAGCCCAAACTCTCCCTCGTGGACTACAGAAGACATTTAATCTATTTAAGTGACATTAGAGAAGCATCTGGAGTAAGGGGAGAGGAGGGGGGGGGGGGGCAGTGTTCGGCCTCCTGCCAGAATCTACTGTAGCGTCTTTAAAGAGCCTCGATCAGTTCCTGTGGGTGAGGGTAATGTGGAACAACCAGGTTACATGGTGGTGTGGAGTGAGGACGAGGCTCCATCAGCACCATCTCTGTCAGTTTAATCACCATGTAATCTAGGTGATCCTCTCCACCTCCAGATGGCCCAGGTCAGAGTCTCATGGGATCGTAAGGTGAATATTCCTGGTCTATGTAGAGGTAAGAACACCTAACTGGTTGACTTATCTTAAAAACAAACATTATGTCCAAAATGGAGTCAAAGTTACCCTAAGATTCTACCTTTACTGAGATACGTTCACTTAGCACCAGTTACGAGAAGCTTTGGAGAAATCCTTACCTTTAATCCCACCTTTTAACAGGATACCATATCTTATTAAGGTAGAGTTTCAGTGTAACTCTAATGTTATTTCTTGCCGCCAGATTTGTGTTAAAATTTAAGTCGACCAGTTTAGGGCATTCCTATGTCTTCACTTACGAGGGATATTCATCGTAGGAATCTTTGAGAGTGTGGACCCAGGCCTGGTGAACACAAGGGAAGATACACCAGCGTTCCCTGATTCCAAGAGGAGCATAAATTACTTCCTTGCAATTTAAGAACTACGTAGAAATGTAAATGTAATGTAAAGTTATGTTAAACAATTTCAAGGCAGAGTAAATATGTGTGTGTGTGTGTGCAGTGACTATGTTAGAACACTGATCAATACAGGGCTGTTGCAAGAGTTCGTTCTATGTGTTTCCCAACGCTTAATTTAATTACTTCCGGCTGGGCTTCACCCCAAAATAACAACAATAACTGACGGGTGTAATGTTGTGCACAATTTCCCTCCATTCAGCCACATTCCGGCGAAGAGGTGGCGACGCTCACGGCTAATTGGATTCTGGCAGGTGTGGCCCCGACGACACCCAGGCGGTCACTCTTGGTCGTGGGTGGCTCGCTGCCCTATTAATGCCATTCCCTATGAACACTTCCCTCCGTTCTCTCGAGGTATCCTTCATCGTTCACGGGTGTAGGATGTGAGGCGTCAGATCCTTCTGACCACCTCCTCACCTCCCTCCCTCTCCAAGACCTGGTCGGCTCTCATCCACTCCCTAAGTCCTCGTAACTTACACTTGGAGGTTTATGACCTTGTTTTAATTAATCTGTCTCATTTATCCTCCTCCCTCCCAACACATGCTCCTTCCCCTCCCATCATTTCATTACGCTGACTAATGCCTTGTACAACTTTCCCAAGACTCGTCAACACACTCAATAATAACTCTTTATTTGGCTCACGTTCAATATCAGACCATTTTATGTTTTATTTTCCACTTACACCTAATTGTTTTTCTCCCTCAGTACAAAAAAATATCCCTGCCTTTACTAAGATTTTCTGTCCCCGTCACCACCTCCCCGCCATCCCTCTCTCAGGCCCCGGGGAGACAACAACACACCCAGAACCACATAACTGTTCGGTAAACGCCTCCTGTTCCCTCACCACACCTCACTAACACAGCCCTCACGTTTTCCTGCTTCTCAAGGTCATTTATATTGATTGCCTACCTGTGTGTACCTGATCACGACGCAAGCCAAGAAGAGTTCTCCAGTAATATAGGTTAAAGATTTAAGTCCTTAACCCCTTGTAGGTTAGGTTAGGACCAATCACGACCTAGTTTATCAATGACGTCATCAGAACATCCATAAATGACCAATCACCACCTAGTTTAGCAGTGACGTCATCATACCACTATTAACAGAAATAACCAATCACGACCTAGTTTAGCAGTGACGTCACCATACCACTATTAACAGAAATAACCAATCACGACCTAGTTTAACAGAGACGTCATCATAACACTCAGAAATAACCAATCACGACCTAGTTTAAGAGTGACGTCATCATCAATCCCGGGACAGGGGTAAAAAGAAACACGAGTAAAGTTCATTTCTCACAGTATGTCTCTACAGCTGCCTTGTCTCTGTGGTGGTTGTGTTAGGACGAAGCTTGAACTACAGTCATACACAGAGTTAAGAGTGACTGAAACCCAACGTCATATAGGAAGTTGATGAAGCAAATAAAAAAAATAGATATGAGAGGAGAGATAAATTTAACGATAATTAACACTAACGAACAACAACAATGATGAGAGGTTTCCTTAAGCCTATTGTGCACAAACACCATTTACGTGAAATATGCAAATTATAATGAAAAACCAAGACAATTAACGAAGATAAATTATTGTCCTGAACACACACACACACACACACACACACACACACACACACACGAATTTAATAATGAACGAGTGGCCATCAGTGTGTGGCTTAATGGTAGATGCCGCCACAAACACCACACACAACACTCAGTTACTTTAATAAATAACAATAATTACATTGGTCGCCGGGACGTGTGTATGACCTAAGCTGTTACTGAACTACCGGGGGTTATAAGTTATTACCGGTTACTGGTGATACTAGTACTGTGTTTGACCTGTGACATGATGTACTACCTGGTCACAACACCTGGTAACACATCACCTCAGAATGACTTTTAGTTAATGCATTTATTACGTACATTTATATAATTATTATTCATTTTTTATAACTATCCTTCTTCACTTATCTACTGAATCTGTTTACCTGTATGATGTAATGCAATGTAAATTAATTAATAACTTTATACACCTTATCATAACAAACATCAATTGAAAATCATTAAGAACATACATACATACATACATACATACATACATACATACATACATACATACATACATACCCATATATCCGCAAAAACCATAACAATCCTATTACCTTATTTCAACCAGGAGGGGAATTCCTAGAAACACCTGCTCCCCGCCCCCCCTCCTCCCTCCTTCGGGTCCCTCCCTCCCACTCCCCCTCATTTCGATCTCCCATTTCCTCCTTCTACCTTACCCACACCTCCCTCCCTCTATCTAACCTAGCCTTTCCTTCCCTACACCTAACCAAGCCCTCCCTCCCTCTATCTAACCTAGCCTTTCCTTCCCTACACCTAACCAAGCCCTCCCTCCCTCCCTCTATCTAACCTAACCCACCCTCACTCCCTCCACCTTAACAAACCTTCCCTCCCTACACCTAACCAAGCCCTCCCACTCTCCTTACCCAAACCTCCGTCCCTCCACCTAACCAAACCCTTCCTCCCTCTCTCCTTCCACCTCGCCAAACCTTCCCACCCTCCATCTCCCCCCACCTTCCAACTCACCCCTCCCTCCTTCTATCTAGCCCACACCTGCCTCCCTCCCACTCTCCCTCAACCAGGAAAATCCAATGACCATAAAAGAAGGTAATCTCATGGAAGGTTTTTTTTTACACGGTCCACACTGAGGCATTTTCTGGCCCCCGTAAGAGAACTTTTCCATTACACGAATATCTATATAAACAACTACTGTCATCTATACAAACGATATAAACAACGGTATTGAAATATATATATAAAACCAACAATATTTTCATTTATATAAACATTGGTACCGTAATCTACATAAATAACTTTAATGTAATTCATATGCGTCTATATTTATCATAATTTACATACGTATCTTGGTCCAAAGTGGCAATTTTATTTTAAGTTGCTATTCATGACAAAAAAAGTTGGGCTAGTAAAAAAAAAGTATTATAATTTATTTTTCTTTTGGTTCGTTGGTGTATAAAAAGTATGAAGATAAAAAAGTTACATTAAAAGTATATATAAAAGTAGCAAATTTTTTATACTTCACCTCATAACTTTTACCGAGGAAAAAATTAACAAAAACTACAATAAATATTCCTCTTTTGTTGTTAATTATGAAAAAAAAGTAATCGAATGGGGTTTTTTTTCTCAGTTAATTGGGAAAAAACTTGAATGGAAATAAACTACTCAACTGTATATCTTTTTAAGTTACTAATAAAGAAAATATTTAACCCAATTTTTTATCCAAATTTTATTATTCGTTAATTGACTAAAGTTTGATTCATACTTATATTTAATTAACAACAACTAATTTATCTATGACTCTTAATTAATTATTATATCAGACTTGTAGCTCATTCCTCTAAGTTAATATTACCACATATTTTTCAATCTACATATATAAACTAAGTCAATTAAATATCGCTCTTGTTAATTAATTTATATATTTATCTTTTTTAATCAATAGTTTACAAAAATACCATAAAATATTTTGTTCACACACACACACACACACACACACACACACACACACACACACACACGCACACAGGAACTAAAACCCTGGCGTTCGGTTTCACTAAATTCGGTCATGAAAAATATTCACACTGCTTTCAGTTTGTCATGACGTGGCCGGCCGCAGAGCTGATAACACCACTGATATTTTCCTCAGCGCGATAACGAGCCACACACACATACACACAGACACACACACACACACTGGTCAGTCGCTGTGTTAACCCGCACATGAATTAACTCCCTCATGCAGAGTAAAATATTTTCAGTCCTGCACAAAAGGCGACCACTGAGCCGAGTGATGCAGCCTAAAATATAGTCATGTGGCTTACGGGAACACGATAAGCTCTCAACCAGCAAGGCAAAGACATGTAGAAAAGGAGACACGGCCGTCAAAAGTGAACCTGAATCATATTATCCTAAGAGTAAACTTCTCCAAAGATATGAAAGGAATCGGTCACACGAGAGTAAAGTTATCACGCGGACACCAACAGACCGTACCGGACGACGGGCAACAGCTGAGCCATACTCCAGCGTGAAAGAAAACGGTAAAGCAACAGCAAGCAAACTGTCCGACGAGGGATAAACACACACACACACACACACACACACCAGCCAGGCTAATTACTATGCTGATAATGGTTGAGTTTTATCTTCTTTTTTTTACCCTGTTACGCTCAGTTCCAGTCACGATTCTCTCTGAATTTGGGAGGTTCATGACGGCTTCACCAGCTGACTCGTGCGCGGCGGCTGATCCACGACGGTCGAGTAATCAGTGTTTGTAGGCGACATATAAAGGGGTTCACAACACCTACTAACACAGTGTAAGGATGAGGAGATATACCATGTGAGTCATCTAATGTACAAACACTATTTTTACACTAGATTAAACAGACTAGATTTACACTGGACTGAACCTTAACCCCAGAATCTCACTACACAGACACCCCCCCTACTGTCCCCCAGAACCTCATGACACAGACACCCCCAGAACCTTCCTATACACAGCTCCCCTAACAGAGCTTCATTACACGGGAACACTCTATCCCCAGAACCTCAATACACAAGGACACTACAGACACCCCAGAACTCACTACACAACACCCCAGAACATCACTGCACAACACCCCAGAACCTCACTACACAACACCCCAGAACCTCACTACACAACACCCCAGAACCTCACTTCGCAACACCCCAACATCACTACGCAACACCCCAGAACCTCACTACGCAACACCCCAGAACCTCACTACACAACACCCCAGAACCTCACTACGCAACACCCCAGAACCTCACTACGCAACACCCCAGAACCTCACTCCGCAACACCCCAGAACCTCACTACACAACACCCCAGAAGCTCACTACACAACACCCCAGAAGCTCACTACACCCCCCTCCTCACCGCCTATCATTCCCTCACACCAGAATCAATCCCACGCAGGAAATTATAATTGGTCTGTATCTTAAACAACATCTGGTCGCGTTTTCAGCTCCGCCAATCAAGGTCGCTGCCGGGTGGTGCTTGTTACGAGGCCCCGGCACTATCGACCTACCACACTACCAGCCTGTAACGATCCAATTGTCACAGAAGATTCGCCGATACCGTGACCCGGAGATAATGGTTGATCTGAAACTGACTGTCAATGCGCTTCGGTACGTTTCCTGTTAACTAGACTCCCCTTTACATTCTTGTTTCTGGTTAAATTCAATAGCTGTGATTATTTAACATTAACTTAAGGTCTATTAACACACGAACACCTTAATATATCCGGTTTATATTACGATTAACAATAAAAAAAATAAATCTACTGAACGATTACTTTCATATATCAGGTTCAAGATATACCAATGTGTTGTGCTAACGTTAAGTCTATTGCTACTCGAGTGCTGTCATATATCAGGTTTATATCGTGGTTAAGAGGGTCTCTATCGTCATAACTGGCCGTAGCTCGCCTTATGAGGGAGTTACGTCATCGACCAATACAAGAGGAATACGATTATGTTCCCGGAATATGATAAGATGAAGCCATAAGTAAGAATGGTAGCATCTTCTCACCTGGCCGCTATCACACCTGGCCATTGTAACACCTGGCCACTGTGACACCTGGCCGCTGTCACACTTGCCCATTGTGACATCTGGCCACTGACACACCAGCCCACTGTGACACCTGGCCACTGTGACACCTGGCCGCTGTCACACTTGCCCATTGTGACACCTGGCCGCTGTCACACCAGCCCACTGTGACACCTGGCCACTGACACACCAGCCCACTGTGACACCTGGCCACTGACACACCAGACACACCAGCCCACTGTGACTGACACACCAGCCCACTGTGACACCTGGCCACTGACACACCAGCCCACTGTGACACCTGGCCACTGACACACCAGCCCACTGTGACACCTGGCCACTGACACACCAGCCCCACTGTCACACCTGGCCACTGACACACCAGCCCACTGTGACACCTGGCCACCTGACACACCAGCCCACTGTGACACACTGGCCACTGACACACCCAGCCCACTGTGACACCCTGGCCACTGACACACCAGCCCACTGTGACACCTGGCCACTGACACACCAGCCCACTGTGACACCTGGCCACTGACACCAGCCACTGTGACACCTAGTGATGTTCCGGCAACAACAAAATTTCCTCAGTCTTTGTACTCTGTGTCGATCTCCGTTCCGGGTCTTTTAACGCTCTGTGTTTGTTTCCTCTTTACCCCCCTGTTCCTCTTTACCACCCCCCTGTTTCCTCTTTACCACCCCCCAACTCCCCTACAATTTCTTCCCAGTGAAACAATTACAACCAGAATCATCACTCGGTTTCGTTTCTCTCATCCACTAAGACTTTTTTTCATTTATCTTCTATTACTCATTATTATTATTATTATTATTATTATTATTATTATTATTATTATTATTATTATTATTATTATTATCATCAACAGGGATGCTCACTAGGTTCCTTACCCGTCGCTCATTCGCTAAACAATCAACCAATAAACGGTGTTCCCGCCACGTGACGTCACTCAAAATTGCCAAGGCCGCTCCCATGATCATAACACTGCCAAAGGATCATTCTCCCGCCAAATACAAACCGTTACCCACAAATCACTGGTGGTCTCAACAACCTTGTCCGTAATGTGATTTAACTCCACGTAATATCCAGCGTTCTCAAGGGTCGTCTCGTTAAGGTCCCCGTAAATGGTGATGTGAGAACCTATCAGAATGACTCACTGGAGGCGCGTCTCACAGCTGCCACCTCGAAGGACTGGAATTGCCCGTAACCTAACCTAACCTTTGCTGAACCAACCTAACCTAACTTTTCCTAAACTGACCTAACCTAAACTTTCATAAACTAACCTAACCTAACCAATCCTTCCCTAAACTAACCTAACCACTTAGGAGAAAATCTTACATACGAGTCTATGAGAATCAGGGCCTAAGAATTCTAACTTGTGGTGAAGTAAATGGGACAGAAAACGTCGGCCACTACAGGAGTATTGAGTTAAGGTTCTTGCTTCACTTAGGGCGGTACAGCTGGTCGTTTTTACCCAAATTAACGTCGTCTCTCTCTGGCCCAAAATCATCAGTTACCCGAATTCTTAAAAGTTTGTACTAGTTAATTACCTCCCAAAGTTTTAATGTTAACAAGCAGGTGCTACTATAGAGTGCGGTCTGTAAATATATCTTTTGCCTAACCTAACCTAACCTAACCTAACCTAATCTAACCTAACCTAACCTAACCAAACCTAACCTAACCAAACCTAACCTAAACATCTTGTAGACCACACGTTAAAGTAACACCAACAAACATTCATATTATATTCAAAATAACATCTACAAATACTTTACAACATTACAAATGAAACTACTATAAAAATACATCTCTCACCTCCGGGTTAGCGAGAATCAGAGTAAAGGAGAGAGAGAGAGAGAGAGAGAGAGAGAGAGAGAGAGAGAGTCTTTGAGAATCAGGAGTCTTAAGAATCCACCGTCACCATACTAACACCCAGGTAACGCGTTATGGTTGAGTATGTTTCGTTACTGGGATTTAGATGTTTTTTCTGTTATTAGACACGTATTGAGTTTCGCCCTTGGACTGAGCTTGGAACGTTTCAGTTTTATACGTTTCATCCCAGAACGTTTCAAGTACAGACGTTTCAGTGTGGAGGTAGATGTGGGTAGTGGTGGTGGTGGTGGTGGTGGTGGGATGGTGGTGGGATGGTGGTGGTGGTGGTGTGATGATGATGATGATGGTGTGGTGTGACGATGGTGGTGTGGTGATGGTGGTGGTGACGGTGGTGGTGGTGGTGGGTGGTGGTGGTGGTGGTGGTGGTGATGGTGGTGGTGGTGACGATGGTGGTGGTGGTGGTGGTGGTGGTGGTGGTGGTGGTGGTGGTGGTGGTGGTGTGGTGATGATGGTGTGGTGGTGACGATGGTGGTGGTGGTCAGCGTCGACCACAAGGGCCAGCCAGAGGACTACAATTACTACATTAGGTAAACAGACGTCAAGAGCAGTACAAATATTGATGGCCGTCACCCACCACCACGACGCTCGCCTGCTGCTGTGTCTGCCACTTGCTCTACCTCCACCAGTACATTTACATAGCGTGTGTGTGTGTGTGTGTGTGTGTGTGTGTGTGTGTGTGTGTGTGTGTGTGTGTGTGTGTGTGTGTGAAACAAATTAGTATATAACTGTGTACTCCTATAACGCTGTACAACTCTAAATTAAAACATTTGGTACATATTCGTAATAAAATTGCAACAATATTTTTCACTTTTATCTTTCTATTTAATTTTATGAGACGTATTTATCTGTTCATTAAAACTCAACACATACAACAAGTATTACAGTGAAGTGATATCAATCTCACTCAAAATAAACCAAATTTAACAGTCACATAATAGACGCGTATGTATGTATGTATGTATGTAAGTATGTATGTATGTATGTATGTATTATGTATGTATGTATGTATAACGACGGTACACACAATCACACATGCAGCCATACATTAACCCCATGAGTACTATAAACAACAAATTAAATAAAACCTAGAAAAAAAACCCAATATAAACCAAAACCCCACAAATCCTTAAAACACACAAAAATAACCTCAACTAAATCCCCATATAACACCACATTAAATCCCACCCAAACACGATCAATCACCTAACCTTTACACCCTGGCAGACACACTAAAATCACCCCACTACCAAGTTATACAATCAAGTCAAAATAACGAGGCAAGAGAACAGTATTCCTCCTCGGGGAAATTATTACCTGGGGTTTAAACCTCAGATTAAAATGAGAGACTCGCCTATATAATAAATCTGGAGCCTGAATCTGGTACAGGGATATACTCTTAGATATTATGGTAAACTGGTATATCCTGACAGCACGGGAGATATACCGGTCTAGTGATGATATAAGTATACTCGTAGCTTGTTATAATGCCTCTGACACTGTGGATTGGGATACACAAATTACACATATAGCAGAGACTATGTAATTATGAATCCATGTATCCTAGGACTACATACGAATATATGTATCCCGGATCTACACATGAATACACTTCTGACTATAAGAACGTGAGCTCTGGCCGTCAATACACGTCTCTCAGTTAGGTAATAAGATTGACCCCACAGCTCCATAAGGAATAGCTAACGACTATAGGAAATTAACTCCCCGAAATTCTTATTAAATTCACCCACTTAATTTCCTAATGGAGAAACAAAATATTAACAGGTTTTCAATTCTAATTAATTATGAGTTCCAATTATCACATTATACTAATTTATATTAAACCAAAATAAATTGATAAAAAAAATATTTGTAGAGGAACCGTAACATTATGGGTATTCAGTAACTTGTATCAAACTCACTGAACTTGTAGCCAATAACGGGAACTAACAAGTACTGTATAAAGAAATAAACATGAATTACCTGGACTTGTAGCTAATGTTTTGCTTTGGTTTTCCATTCGTAAACTATATTTGTACAAGAGGATATGAATTCTTGTAGACACTAATTCCTGTTGTAATTTTCTTTCTTGTGTGGAATAAATTATACCCATTGTGGTTTAGACTACAAGTGGGCAGAAATTTGTTTTAATGCTATAAGTTGTATATTAAAACAGTTACCACGGAGAGAATTACCTGTACAAGTGGGTTAGAATTCTCAGATGTACACTAAATTGTTACCATTGAGAGAATTACCTGTATTAAGTGGATATCAATTCCCTCTTAAACCTTATATACTCATCTACCTCCTCTGACGGCCAGGTAAAACTCGTCCCGGGACACAGGTTAATTAAACGGTGGCAGAGGCTTCACACACCTGACGAGGGAGGTACTTGAAACAGTTTATCACACACACACACACAAAAACATGCCCACACATACACACACATAAAAGCACGCACACACACACATACACAAACACGCATCCAAGCACGCACGCACACAGAGGCAGGCGCACACACATAGGCGCACATACACAGGCACAAACACCAAAATCCAGGACACAACTCATGCATAGACACCGACACACACACACACACAAACACACACACACACACACACACACACACACACGCTCCCCTTCCCCTGGATTAAAAAGACCCTCACCCCCCCCCTCCCCCGTGTTAACATGACCACCTCTCCCCTCTTA
Source organism: Homarus americanus (assembly GCF_018991925.1). Lineage (NCBI taxonomy): Eukaryota > Metazoa > Arthropoda > Malacostraca > Decapoda > Nephropidae > Homarus > Homarus americanus. The sequence goes on from NW_024720028.1 coordinate 278,892, forward strand.
TGTTAACCTAACACCAATAGAAGATTATCACCCCCATCCCTTCTCCACTGTTAACATGACCCCTCACAAGTTAACATATCCCTTAACCCAACCAATACTAACATAAACCTAATCCCCACTCCCAAAGTTAACTTAATCTCCATACTAATGTTAATTCAACCCCACCTCTCCCCCCCCCACCCCCAATATAACATTAATTTTAACACTCCAACAATAACAGAACATTAACACCTCATTCATCACGCCATCACAATGCTAAACATTCTAACATTATTAACCAATTATTTATTTATTCCTTGTTAATTATTTCAACCTTCAGGTGAGGTACTGAGAGAGGAACAATCTTCATCTCTCATTAATACATCAATCAAGTGGAATTAATATATAATAAGTTAATTATCAATAAGAAAAAGTGATAATTACACGTCATAATTAGTAACCCAGGTAATTATAACACACACACACACACACAAGGCAGGAGGACTATAATGAAGTTGTCAACATACTGGGAGGTCGTGTACCGAGTTCTGAACAGTGCCATGAGGCGGTTAGGTAAGGGTGACACACTAGGGGGGGTGTTTACAGGGTGACACACTAGGGGGGTTACAGGGTGACACACTAGGGGGTGTTTACAGGGTGACACACTAGGGGGTGTTTACAGGGTGACACACACTAGGGGGTGTGACACACTAGGGGTGTTTACAGGGTGACACACTAGGGGGGGGTGTTTACAGGGTGACACACTAGGGGGGTGTTTTGACACACTAGAGGGGGTGTGTTTACAGGGTGACACGGTGAGAGTTAACTGAATTATCAATACTATCGTTAATTACTATTCGTTATTATCATTACTATTATTATTATCTCTTATTCTTCCCGTACTATTTCCCCCTCCTTGGTACGGCGACGCCCTAGTTGACCTCAGGGATCATGGGCGCCACACACACCCACACTCTGATAGAAACCTCACGACCTTGCCGCTACTGACGGAGGCGCGGCAGAGAGAGAGAGAGAGAGAGAGAGAGAGAGAGAGAGTAGGACAGATAATGACGCTGAGTGTCACCTGAGCTGGGAGGTAAGAGCGGCAGCCTCAGGTCACTTCCCACCACAACACCCCTGACGGACATGGGAGGTGAATAATATAATAAGACTATCAACCTACTCCTTTCTCCTCAACCTCAACCTCCTACTTCTTCTCTTCCTCCTTAAATTCATCTTCAATCTACTTCTCTTCTTCCTCAACCTCCTTCTCTTCTTCCTCAACCTCCTTCTCTTCATCCTCAACCTCCTTCTCTTCTTCCTCAACCTCCTCCTCCAACTCCTCTCCTACCTCAACCTCCTTCGCTTCTTCCTCAACCTCCTTCTCTCCTTCCTCAACCTCCTTCTCTTCTTCCTCAACCTCCTTCTCTTCATCCTCAACCTCCTTCTCTTCTTCCTCAACCTCCTCCTCCAACTCCTCTCCTACCTCAACCTCCTTCGCTTCTTCCTCAACCTCCTTCTCTCCTTCCTCAACCTCCTTCTCTTCTTCCTCAACCTCCTTCTCTTCATCCTCAACCTCCTTCTCTTCTTCCTCAACCTCCTCCTCCAACTCCTCTCCTACCTCAACCTCCTTCGCTTCTTCCTCAACCTCCTTCTCTCCTTCCTCAACCTCCTTCTCTTCTTCCTCAACCTCCTTCTCTTCATCCTCAACCTCCTTCTCTTCTTCCTCAACCTCCTCCTCCAACTCCTCTCCTACCTCAACCTCCTTCGCTTCTTCCTCAACCTCCTTCTTCTTCCCTCAACCTCCTTCTTCTTCCTCAACCTCTCCTCCAACTCTCCTCCAACCTCCTTCGCTCCCTTCCTCAACCTCCTTCTCTCTTCTTCCTCAACCTCCTTCTCTTCATCCTCAACCTCCTTCTCTTCTTCCTCAACCTCCTCCTCCAACTCTCTCCTACCTCAACCTCCTTCGCTTCTTCCTCAACCTCCTTCTCTTCTTCCTCAACCTCCTTCTCTTCTTCCTCAACCTCCTCCTCCAACTCCTCTCCTACCTCAACCTCCTTCGCTTCTTCCTCAACCTCCTTCTCTCCTTCCTCAACCTCCTTCTCTTCTTCCTCAACCTCCTCCTCCTCTTTCTTTAAAAACATTGATCTATAATATATATACCGGTACTAACACCCATAAAATCTCCTCACTTGAACCAACATACACAAATATTTTTTTCTGTAGAAACTGAAGGCGAATTTATAACAATATTTCAATATATATATAGTGAGAAGTATCCTCAAGTTTACTATGAATAACTTTCTGAATACTGCCATGATAATATGAGAAACACAATATATCTAAGGTAAAATAAGGCCTATAGATCTTTAATTAAAACCACCAAATTATAGTCGAGGAATATAATCAATAATGAAAATTTGGCAGTATATGAAAATACAATATCATGTGTGTTCTCTCGTTCAAGGTAATACATCTGTTCAATAGTAATTACCTGAGGAACCATCACAGGTGTTCAGGTGTTCACGTGTAATATTGATTAACTCTTGCCTGGGTGGAGGGAGGATGGCCCTAAGACCTGCAGGGAGTTAGTGAGGGTGACCCTGAGCCCTGGCCGCCACCCCTTGTAATCCCTCAACCTCCCTCCCTCCCTCTGGCCTCCTGGGTAATCCTTCGGCGTGGGGCTTCTTCACGCACCTCCTCCTCGACCTTACCTGGAGGAGGGAGACGAGGGGGTATGGCTGACATGCCAAATGAAGCCTAGTTCAAATAGGCCCCAGTCCTCGTAGGTTAGGTTAAGGTCTGTTAAGAATGGGGCCCATTTGACCTTCACCGGGGGAGAGGACAAACTTTAAGACGATGACGGAGGCGGTGTAGACGCACGCACTCACATAAATTTACTCACCACGCGTCCATATACACAATGACTGACTTGCATGAATATTAGTACCTAGACGGTTATCTGGTTATTTGCCCGGACATCTGGATAAACATTCTCAATTCCAGATACCAGAAACGTCACACCTTCCGACGCGTCTCTTGATACCATATCCTTCACCCACTTCATATTAGCTAACTTTTTACTTTTTGGAACTTTCATACCTTATCACATGTCAGCTTGTTAAGGAATGCGTCATTGTTTACTGTGCCACCACAGCCTCTGGGCACCGACCTGCTTTCGCTAATCCACAAGGTTTATTGCGCCAACACCGGCGACCTTCACCACCTTAATATTAACACGTATTCAGCTGTTCATGTTCACGTATTTCACAACATGTTCTGTGGGCGAACATAATTCCCTCACTTTCTCCCATCTCTCTGCCTAATTATTCTTCATTACTTCTTACTTAATTCGGCTTTCAATAATAAATAGTCGAACACCAGAAAACGTAATAAAACCTCAATGAAATCATCCATCAGTGTCACTGTTTATTAATGAACTACAAAGTGATCTGTATGGTAAAGACGGTCGCGGTAAGTGCTGGTCACACACTATATACCAGAGACAACCTGGGCTGTCAGTACTGCCACTACAGACCGAGCCGCCAGGCCTATGAGATCAACATTCTCATAAGGTACTGGTAGGGTGAAACTTTATACCGAATATCGGATATCCAACCAGATGGGATAAGTGGATAATAGTTGTTGCTCACCGACGCAGCCCAACTGCGCGCGAGCGCACACACCATTACCTGACGCAGTGTGCTAACACCACGACCATATAGAAAACATATCCTCCGCTGCTTCATCTTAAAACAACACAATATACCACCACGGTGTTATAGTGTGAGTGTAAACCAAACATCACTCGGGCAACAGTCTTAGTATTACTCTGTTAAGTCGAGAGTATCTAGTGATTGGACTCCAGTCTCGGCTGATCTGGAAACAGTATTTATAAATTGTTTACACTGAAAAATGCGCGCGCGTGTGTGTGTGTGTGTGTGTGTGTGAATCGTTTACACAAGCGTACACCAACTGTACATGTGTGCCGGCCACCGTGCTTGTGGGTGGTGAGTGCCTCTGGTTGGTGTGTGTTCATCCTGGCTGTGAGTGAGGCCAGGGAAGGTCGTGTGGCACTACCGTTATGATAAAACTCTGTTACCACCACAAAGGACACGGAAGCCTCCTATACACCGCCAAGCACCGAGTTGTTATCACCATCACCAGTCGCCTGACTCCTACCCCCACCATCACAGTTGACGCCTTCCTACTCACACACACCTGAGACACACCCACAATAATGCTCCCCTCCAACACACTCTACACTACCATCAACACAAAGACACACATGTGCACTTTCACTAGTTTAAGCTTTGGAACGTACACTACCAGAGCACAACAAACTCACTTTTTCAGTTCGCTTGGTGATGTCACGTTCAACCACTCCAGCTTAACTCACCCAGGATTTAGAGATATTGCAGCAACCTAACACACCGTGACACCTCGCGGGTCAGCAGCCAATCTGACCCACAGTAGAGCACCTCCCCTTAACATGAAGCCTCCGCCAGGTCTTACGCGGATGTATTCATTAATAACCAGAATATCTGACGTTCCATCCCACAAACAATCACAGTTCATTCATTGTTGTGTGAGGCGGCGGGCCGGGTGAGCCGAGGTTGTTCTGCCGTAATAAATCCACCGTGTGAATACCTGTTGCAGCCTGAGCAACCATAAATCGTTTGTCAAGGTCCATGATGCGTTCCTCAACCACAACAACTTGCCAACTTCACGCCTACTGAGTGTCTGTATTTTGGGTTAAGTGCCGGGGTCTGAAAATGTAAATTACCCAATATGAGATTTAAAAAAAGTTATAATGCAAGACAATGACTGGAAGAATGCAAGACGATGACTCCAGTAACCGCGCGTTTCGTTACAACACAGCCTTAACACTGTGTAAAATCTTACTTTGTTGCGAGAATCACCTGCCTCTACTCCCCAGTGGGCGGCAGGTATTCAAGTCTTTAAAAATCAAGTGAACAAGCTCTGGGCTGAACACATTACCTCGCACCTCCACCAGTACTATGTGTTGCTCCCTCACCTATAAAACGAAGACTTCACGCACGATAATATTCAATGAGTTATTTTCGACGCCCCCCCAAAAAAATGCAACACGCCTTTGATGAAGAAAATTTACTCGGGATAAGTTCCTGGAGGTACATAAATGACTGGGTGTGATGAAAGTAAGAGTGAGTGAGGAGGTCCCGAGGCGGCCAGGGGATTCACCCTCACACAATGGTGGCCTTCCTCCCCCACTCTACAATGCTTCATCAGGTCGTCGTGAGGTTCATCAAACCAGTGATTAAAGTGGCTCCAGAACGTTGTCAGTCCCGGTGAGGCCGTGGGCGACGCTCACTGTGGAGACGTTATTGAAACTGTTGACAGCTTACACAGCTTACAGGACTTGCGAGACGGGAGACCCCTCGCTGAGGTTACTTGTACCATTATTCTCGCGCGTGTTTACGGTCACATTAGTTACGGAGGGAGGAAGTGTTACAAAGGTGAGGTAATTCCACAAATTTTAAAATGATTTGTACTACAACCGCACCACTGCCAGAGTTGGGTTACGTGACTACAACGTGTCCCGGGGTCAGTGTTGGCGCCTCTCTTGGTGTGTGGTAATCCAGACTCACAGGTCACGGAGCCTCCTTTGGTTAATCGAGGGTATTTAGCGAGGCACTCAAACACAGATCCGTTTATCCGTGGGCGGCCATTGTGTCTCGACCTCGACAATGATGGTGGTGGTTGGAGGGTCTATTGTCCGCAGGTTATTTGAGGGAGAGCAGCCTCCCGGGGGCGCCCCTGTGGGAGAGTTTCTGGCCTAGCCTTGCTCCTTCTGCCGCAGGAGTCCCCTAATAGATACGGCCATGCTCCCGCCGCCACAACAAACACCCGCCATTAGTTACCTCGTCATGCCCTCCCCCCCCCCTATACTCAACGGGCCATCGGGAGTCAAAAACTTTCTTCGTATCCTGCCTCACCTACACAGTATACCTCACACGACCTACTCAGTATACCTCACACGACCTACACAGTATACCTCACACGACCTACACAGTATACCTCACACGACCTACACAGTATACCTCACACGACCTACACAGTATACCTCACACGACCTACACAGTATACCTCACACGACCTACTCAGTATACCTCACACGACCTACACAGTATACCTCACACGACCTACACAGTATACCTCACACGACCTACACAGTATACCTCACACGACCTACCCTAAACCAGCAAAACACTAACCCCTTTACTGTCTTACCTTCAGAGTGCTATTGTTCCAACCTGCCCCTAAATTACACAAACACCCCTCCCTTCCCTCTCCCTTTTTCCTTCCTTCCTTCCCTCCCCCCCTTCCTTCCTTCCTTCCCTCCACCCCTCTTTAAGGTTCCTCCTCTTTGTTCATCTACGTGTATAATCCCACAATCGTAAGTGCCGGTGTATAATACCGCCCTGACGTCTGGGGCCTCTTCCACACACTCGTGACCGCCTGGCTGACACCAACTCCTCCCTATAAAACCATTTAAACCAACCTGGGGACTTAGATCGCGACAACCACAGGGAAAAAAACAACAAAAACATTTACAACTCGCTAAAATAGTGTGGCGTGTAGCAAGTGGCGAGAACTCCTGGGGATAAAACATTTATGGCCGCCTGTGACTTCAGCGCTCAACTCCTGCCTAGTGTTTACATTGGTCGTACGTCAGGCAAGCGGGACCGGCTTCAGGTAGTGCAGGGTTATGTTTATCGTACATTGGAGTAAAGTTAAGGCTTTGTTTCCAGAGATCTTATACCTTTTACCCCTTAAAATGGGATTACTTTTGTTTTGTTCCCAGTGATTCTTTCATTCAGGCGAGAGCTGGAGTTAGCGCTGGTATAGAGGCACAGAAGCTGGCTCATCTTACAACATCCTCTCACTCGACGCCGGGTAAGTCTCTTTTGGCTGTGGTAAGACCTCTTTAAACCACAACTTCATTTCTTTAACGTCTACAGAGATCTTGAGGCGCCGAGAACGTCTTGACTCTTGAGCGTCTTAAGACAGAACCCCGTGACTCCCCCCTCCCCTCCAGTGAGATTCACGGGGTATTAAAGGAAAAAAAATCTGTTGAGCGTCTTTCAGCTTTTGACACAAGGGGACAATAGGTCGCTGCTCCATCCAACTGTGTGGCGCTTGAATGTGTGTGTTTTTTATCCTCAATTCTACTACCAGTCACTAACACCACCATCACTAGTCACCAACACCATCATCACCACCATCCCACCAGTCACCAATACCACCACAAACCACGTCACCAAAACCACCAGTCACCAATACCACCACAAACCACGTCACCAAAACCACCAGTCACCAATACCACCACAAACCACGTGACCAAAACCACCAGTCACCAATACCACCACAAACCACGTCACCAAAACCACCAGTCACCAATACCACCACAAACCACGTGACCAAAACCATCATCAGCCACCACCACCAGGTAACCAAAACCACCATCACCAGGAGGAGAGAGGCACTCATCTCCCGGCCCTCACCACTAGACCACAAATATAAGTAAACCAATGACCTTCAGCCTTTCTCCTTACCACCATACACCTCACTCATCATCACCTGTTACCTGTTGTGATGCTGTCATGGTGCCGTAGTGTAGTGTCCAGGTGGCGGTATTTATTATTATTATTATTATTATTAGTAGTAGTAGTAGTAGTAACATGTTGAGCTACAATATGAAGCAACATGTATAGATTCCAGTGTGTGTGTGCGTGTGCGTGTGCGTGAAACCTCCGTCTCTCTTTCTCTCCCTAAAAAATGGCTAAAACAGTTTTGATGAAGGTTGACACAGTGAGTTGGGTGATGGCCAGGGAAGATATGATTCAATTCTAAACTTGTGTAGGTCAGGTCGAGTGAGGTCACGTCAGGTGTGTTGTGGTAGTTAGTGTGTGTGTGTATGTGTGTGTGTCTGAAATCTCTCCACCTGTTTTTGTAACTGTAATCCCTGTACCTGTAATATGATCTTTCCTGATTATAAAAATTACATACAATAAAACCCACTAATTTAACAATCTATATCGCATTTAGAGAGACCTATAAACCTCTCCACTAACTGCTTTACCCTCACTCCACACAGTCCAGGGTGTGTGATGGTGTAGTACCAGCACACACACACACACACACACACACACACACACACACACACAGTTAAAGTTACACGGGCAGAAAATTTTTAAGTGATAATAATGTTTTTCACTTCACGACTTGCGTTTGTATTTACGAGAGCTGGAAAGTCAAGTTGGTTGAGCTATGATGTTGGCAACTCTCCCAGCACGCACACTCACTCACTCTTCCACGCTAAGGTTCGTTTTCCATCGCTCGCTTACACAGGCTCTCACTCACTCGCCCAGGCTCACTCATTCACTCGTCCAGCACTCATTCATTCGCCCAGGCTCACTCACCCACATTCATTTTCCTACGTTCGCTTACACAGGCTCTCACTCACTCGCCCAAGCTCACTCATTCACTCGCCCAGCACTCATTCATTCGCCCAGGCTCACTCACCCACATTCATTTTCCTACGTTCGCTTACCCTGGCTCACTCACTCGCCCAGCATTCACCCAGAGCCTGATTCATTCTCCTAGCGATCTCAGGGCCTCAACCCTTTCTCATTCTTCCAAATCTTCAAATCTTTCCCTCACTCTCTACGTTCACTCATTCTCTTTTCCGCCCTTATCCCTCTCCCACCTTTTCTCATCCTCTCCCTCACTCCCGCCCTCTCCTTCACTCTCCCGCCCTCTCCTTCACTCTCCCGTCCTCTCCCTCACTCCCCCGCCCTCTCCCTCACTACACAACCTTATTTTCCTTTGACCTCTATGCAGGAAGTGTATTTTCCTCCTGAGTGAATTTTAGTATCCCTCTTTGTTCCCGCAACCAAGAACTAACCAAGAACCAACCAAGAGCTAACCAAGAATCAACAGATACACCAACCAAAGAACTAACCAAGAACCAACATAGATCTACCAAGTACCAATCAAAAACTAATAGATAATCAACAAAGGACTAACCAAAAACCAACATAGACCAACCAAGAACTAGCCAAGAACCAACAGCTACATCAACCAAGAACCCACCAAGATTTCATTACAAGTCGCAGCCTCTCAAAACAATTCCTGTCTCCTATTTTATATCATTATTATGTTCGGTGTGTGTGTGTGTGTGTGTGTGTGTGTGTGTGTGTGTGTGTGTGTGTGATTATGTATACGTGTGTGAGTTTATGTAGATGTGTATGTGTGTGTATGTGTGTGTTTGCCTATGTATGTGTACAGTATGTGTGTGTACGTGTTGTGTATTTGTTTGTCTAAACTGCTTACATGTGTAATTTCATGCGCACACACACACACACACACACTTATTAGTCTTTGTTCTCGCCTCTTACTTACATCTCATTGTATTCACCACATAAAACTCTTGTTAATTATTATTCATGCCAAGTTTTATTTATTATTATTAGCGTCATTATTGCTATCATTATTGTTTATCATGGTACTCAACCCTCATCATCATTGTATTATTTCTATTATTATTATCATCATCATCACCATCATTATTATCCTGGAGAGATAAGATACAGGCCATGATCCTGGGGCGGCCAAAACAGGATACATTTATTGTCCTGTGAACATGGGAACAACGAGGGTCACAGGACACCCCCCCACCCCACCCCACCCCCCGTGATCAACAGTCTAAGTTGTGGGATAATATTTAGGCTGAAGGATACTGGTGTAATTATATTTTAACCCCGAGAGTTTATGACTTTAACCCCCTTTGAGTACGATGACTTTTACCCTTTAAGTACAATAATTTTATCCCTTGAGTACGATGTCTTAGTCCCTAGAATACGATAACTTTAACCTATAAAGTATTGATATCCTAACTACCACACCTAGAGTCTAAGGTAAGGAAAAAAAAAGATCTCCCCATAATTACCTTAATGAGCCAGTTAATTTAGGAGAGGGAGTGGAGCGGGCGGGAAAGACATCAATAACTCCCATGAACTTACGTTTTTAAAGTGAATGATATAAAAAATTATTATATATGAGAATGAATAATGGACCATAAAAAAATATACATGTTTGGTAGATGATAATGGTGAAAGGATACCGTTTATGAATACTACAACAACAACAACAACAACAACAATAATAATAATAATAATAATAATAATAATAATATCCGTAATGACAAAGATCACAGCAACAGCAATAAATAATAATAATAATAATAATAATAAGAAAGAAAGAAAGTAAGAAAGAAAGAAAGTAAGAAAGAAAGAAGAAGCGTTCGATCAGCTGTGGTTTATGACGAAACAAATTCTCGTATACACAAGTCAGTGCAAAACCAGTGAACCCTTACTATCATGACCCGGGAACATAAGCCATCCATCTATACCATCAGTCTGTGTGTGAGACTGACCTACACACACACACACACACACACACACACACACACACACACACACACAATCGTTGGCAGGATCTCCACACACATTTCGCTTCAAGTTCACTCACTCCAACACCATTAATTTCCTCCATGTTAATTTTAATCTAGTTTATAAATCTTCCCCAAAATACAGGTTAGTGTAGATCATTCTCAGACACTCGTACGTTCAATGGTAACTCGTAAAAAAACAAACAACCCGCATCTGATTGGCTCGCTTGCAAGTTACGACACAAAGATGAATTCTCAAAGGTTCATATGTCATTTTTTTTTCGTTTTAATCTGATTTATAAATACAAATACATCATGTTGACTTAAGTTACGACACAAAGATGGATTCCCAGAGCTTCTTTCGTTAAATATTTCCCTTAAAGTCGATATACGAACAAATCAAAGAAATTCACTTAAGTTACGACACAAAGTTGGTCCTATATATAAGTAAAAAAATTCCTCTCGTAAATAGATAAATTAAAACAATTCTTCCCTTAACTTACGACATAAATCAGGATTCTCAAAAGTTCATACATTAAATTTCACTCCCCCAACGTAACCTGGTTTTATTTAAAGAAAGACACTGGGAGAGAGGTAAAGATGGTGACAAAATCGCCTTGAGACTCTACACTGTCACGGCATGAGTTCTGTAATTCTTAGTTCCGTGAGAAAAAAAATATCGGAAGTCTCTCTCTCTCTCTCTCTCTCTCTCTCTCTCTCTCTCTCTCTCTCTCTCCATCACATGTATTCTTCCTTTCTCACACCTTTCCTTCCCCTCTCCTACTCCCTCACATTTCTTCTACCCCTTCTTCCTCACACTTCTCCCTTCCTCCCTCACACTTTTCTTTCTTCTCCCTCTCTCTTTCCTCACTTCTCCTCCCTCCCTCTCTCTCTCTCTCACACACTTCTATTCCTCCCTACCCTTCGCTCCCTCTCACTTCTCCACCTCCCTTCCCCTCTCTCTGTCATCCTCCTCTCACTCCCACTCAGGTTTGAAACTTTTTACCATGGCTCCTAATCTCCTCCCGCTTTTAAAACTTGTTATCCTCTTTTCCTCTCTATCTCTTCCCTCTTTCTTAATTTTCTATTTTTTTTGTCTCCTCTCTGACGTTTTCTCCCCTTGAAGGAAACACATGACCTCAATATCTCTCTCCTCACTAATTCCTCCTTAATACTCTCTACTTTCTTTTGTATCAGAGTAAGTGAAAGTGCTTTATGGAGAGCCGCAGATGATGCTTTCTATTTATCTTCAAATAATAAATAAAAGGAATTGTTTATTTTTTGAAGTATATCCAGTGAGCTCTTTCTCTATCGTCACTTACTATTAACCTAACCTAACCTAACTTAACCTAACCTAACTTAACCTAACCTAACTTAACCTAACCTAACCTAACTTAACCTAACCTAACCTAACTTAACCTAACCTAACCTAACTTAACCTAACCTAACCTAACTTAACCTAACCTAACTTAACTTAACCTAACCTAACCTAACTTAACTTAACCTAACCTAACCTAACCTAACCTAACTTAACCTAACCCGCATATATAGGAGTATACTGTATATCGGTAGCTATGTTATTAAAGGTATATAAATATTAACACGTAAGTATATAAACCAATTTGCATTCAATAGTCAAGTGATTAAATATACATATGCACAATACATGGTTTATAACACACACACACACACACACACACACACACACACACACACACACACACACACACACACACATCCCCGGTGAGCTGTTGTAGACTGCCAAGGACCGACACCACACCCCACTCACCACACACACCACACCACACCCACCACACCCCACTACACCTCACACCACACCCACCACACCCCACACCACACCACACACCACTCCACTACACCCACCCCACCACACCACACCCACCACACCACTACACCACACCCCACACACACACACCACACCCCACTACACACACACACACCCCACTCACACCACACCCACCACATTACACCCCACCACACCACACCACAGGAGCAAACTGGAGGTAAACTTGAGGGCTAATACACTGTGTGCCTCGTAAGTTAACCTGAACTTAACCTAAAGCACTTTCTGGGCCGTAAAGTTTGAGTGGGGGGTGATCACCGCTTCCTCGGGCCTCATTACTAAATAAATTACTCAAGTTAACTTCTCCTTTGTGGTAAGTGAAGGTATATACCCTACTAATGTCTCTACTTTACACTTATAAATTATAGTTGTAAATACCACAGACAAAATTACTTAAGTTAACAACTAATTTCCCCCCACTTAACACTTAATGAATCATGGATGTAAATTAACCTGTTAGATTAGTTAAGTTAACCCATCCTGTGTAAGTGATGGTATATATATGTCCCGCTTATTCCTTCATTTAACACTTATTTTACACACACACACACACACACACACACATACACACACACACACACACACACACACACTCTACCGACTGTGTACACTTCTTTTTCTGTCTTCCTGTCTTCTTTCTCTCTGTCTAACACCACTTTCATCTGTACATTGTTTACATCTGTCCATCGGTACATTGTTTACATCTGTCATAGCTTATATTTTCTCATCCACTTGCTCTCTCTCTCTCTCTCTCTCTCTCTCTCTCTCTCTCTCTCTCTCTCTCTCTCTCTCTCTCTCTCCATCAGTGTCATGTCTCTGTGTCACCATCTCACCGCCCAGTCAGCCACCAGTCTCGTAAACTACCTGTAAATACAATTTCCACACGGTGTCATTTTGAAACTTTGTCAGTCAAACAGTGCGCGACCGAATGCAATCCCCCCCCCTTCATTCCTTCTTTCCTTCTTGGTTCTCTTCTTCCATCCCTGGTTCTTTCCCTCCTTCGCTCCTTGGCTGCCTTCATTTTTTATTCGTCGTTTCCCTTCTTCCATCTTTCCTTTACTTCCCCCCTTCCCTCTATCCCTCCCTGTCTCCCTACCTCCCTGGCCACACCGACCACCCCACAGCACCACAAGAGACACGACCGTCAACACTAGCCGAGGCTTGCAACACCCTGCCAATAGGTCAACACAGCATGCAACTGCTCCACTCACTTTGCAATCCTCCCATGCAACCAACATCAACAAACACACACATACCAGGTACTGTCAGTCATTTGCAACAACACACTTGCAACAGGTTAACACAACACCCACTAACATTCACTGATAATAGGTCAACACAGCACTAAATAACACGTCAACACAACACGCTACAGGGCTATGCACCTCAATATCCTGCAACGTCCATTGATAACACACACAGGTTAAGGTACAACCAGCCGTTTGCAACAACAACAATAAGTATGTGCAACAATCACAGCTCACGACTACATCTGCAACAACACGTCCTTGATCTGTAATAATTGGCAATTAAGAGCCACCATCGTTAACGAGGGGGGGGGGCAGTGATATACCTTCATGGTGGCAGTGGAAGATGGGGGGGGTAGGGAAGATAAAGCAGGGAAGAGAGGAAGATGAGGGTTTGTAGAGGGGGGGGTTGATGGGGGAAGGAGAGAGGAAGGAAGGAGGAGAAAGATAGAGAGAAGAGAAAGGTGGAAGGAAGAGGGGGAAGGGAAGATGGAGAGGGAGGAGGAGGAAAAGAGAGAGAAGAGAAAGGTGGAAGGAAGAGGGGAGGAAAGGAAGATGGAGAGGAGGGGGGGGCTGGGGGATATGGAGAGAGGCGCAGGAAGATGGGGAGGGGAGAGGGTAGAGAGGAAACTGAACGGATGATTGAAATGAAAAGGAAGAAGAAGAGGAGGATGAATGAAGAAGGAACAGAACATGAGAAGGAGAAAGAGAATACATGGGAGGGATGACCTTCACGATTCCTTGCAAGACGACAAGGGGAGGGAACAAAGACGAAGAGGGAGATGGAAGGAACGAGAAGACAGCGATGGAGAAGGGGGAAACTGTACGAGGTGCAGGGGGGAGAGAAGTGGAGGATGTGGGAGAATGGAGGGAGGGAAGGAAGGTTGAGGATGGATGGGGGAATGAGGGATGGAAGGAAGGAGCGAGGGAAGGAGAGGAGGTTGAGGGTGATGGAGGAAGGGAAGGAAGGGGTGGAGGGAGGGAAGGTTGAGGATGATGGAGGGAGAGAGTGAGGGGTGAGGGGAGGTAGGGAGTGGGGGGAGGGGTGAGGGAGGGGGGACTGGTAGTTACTTAACCACAAGACCAGAAGAACTTATTGGTGCAAGACCACAGCCCTATCCTGGCCGGGATGGGGCGGGGAGGAGAGGAGGGAGTAACAGACGAATTGGAGGGAGGAGAGAGGAGGAGGAGGGGAGGGGGAGGAGGGAGAAGGAGGAGGGAGAGAGGGGAGGAGGAGAGGGGAGGGAGAGGGGAGGAGGGAAGAGAGGGGGGAGGGACCAAGTTAACGAACACTGAGGAAAAAACAAATGAATAAAATGAGAAGCAAAATGAATAATAAATGACGAATACAGGACAAAAAAAATGCAATAACTGATGAATTTACACGCTACTGTCAACCTAGGATGACCGGACAACTCACCAACTGCACTGGTTAACACCTCCCGAGATGAAGGGGATTAAATCAGAGTTGGAAAAAATAATATAATACTAAATCCCACCTGTACACGTCCGGGAATCGAGACACACACACACACACACACACACACACACACACACACACAAACACACACACACACACAAACACACACACACACACACAGAAACGCAGTGAATGTCCAACGCAATAAAATAACTTTAATTAAATATACAAATGCGTCCAGAGAGAGAGAGAGAGAGAGAGAGAGAGAGAGAGAGAGAGAGAGAGAGAGAGAGAGAGAGAGAGAGAGAGAGAGAGAGAGAGAGAGAGAGAGAGATTCACTTAACACAGGTAGACTTGAAACACTCCATAACACTGAGGGCTGGCCAGGTTATGGGAGGAGGGGTGAGCAGGGTCAGTGACTAGGAAGTGGGGAAAGAGGAAGAAGAGGGAGAGGAAGAAAGGGGAACAATAGGGAAGAAGAGGGGAGAGGAAGAAGAGGGGAAGAGGAAGAATAGGAGAGAGGAAGAAAAAAGAGGAGTGAAGAAGAAAAAAAGGAGTGAAGAGAGGAGGAGGAAGAAAAAAGCTATAGAAGTTGAAGGAAGAAGATATGAATAAGAAGAGGAGGATGGAAGGAAGGAAGGAAGGAAGGAAGGAAGGAAGGAAAAGAAGGAAGGAAAGAAGGAAGGAAAGAAGGAAGGAAGGAAGGAGAGCTAGCCAGGTGAGATAAAGGAAAAAATAAAGGAGAATTGAGGGAAGAATGAGGTAGATACTGAGGGGAAAGTATGAGGGATAATGAGGGAAGAATGAGGTAGATACTGAGGGGAAAGTATGAGGAATAGTGAGGGAAAAACACCAACAAAATAAAAGCAACGAGGGGAGAGAAAATAGGGTAGTGAGGGGGAAAGTAGTTAAGGGAGAGGGGAGAGGAGGGGGAAAGAGGAGCCCCAGGGTTAAAAAAAATTAAATGATTGTGGGAGAGAGAGAGGGAGAGAAGGGGGTTAAAGGAGAGAGAAGGATAGGGAAGCAAGGCAAAAGGGTAAAAAGAAGGGAGAAGTATAAGCAGGAAGAATTGAGGGTGAAAAGGGGGAGGGAAGACAAAAGGAGAGAGAGAGAGAAAGAGAGAGAGGAAAGTGTGTAGCAGAGGAGTAGTATGAGAGGTAAAGAATGGCAGGAAAAGGAAATGGGAGGAGAGAACAGAAAGGATGAGACAGTGAGAGGGGAGAGGAGAATGGAGAGGAAGAAGAAGCAGGGGAGAGGGGAGGAAGAAGAAAAGAGAGAGAGAGAAGGGAGAAGGGGGGAAGAAGCAAAGAAAGAGAGAGAGAAGGGAGAGAGAGAGAGTAAGAGAAGAGAGAGAGAGAGAGAGAGAGAGAGAGAGAGAGAGAGAGAGAGAGAGAGAGAGAGAGGGGGAGAAAAAGCAGGGAGAGAGGAGGAAACGCAATAAGAGAGAGGGGAGGAAGCAGCAAAGACAGGGAGGAGGTGGTGAGGGGAAACTCAATACTAAACGACCCCTGAGACAAACGTCCTCGCCCAATGGACTCCATTATCAGTTTCCTTTGCCAGCTTTATTAATCCCCCAGGCGGCCCTGATGGGGGGACCCTGGGGGACCTGATCACCCAGAGGGTTTTGGTGGAGGCTCTGGGGAGGAGTCTTATCACCACAGGAGACTGATGGAAGCCCTCGGGTGGAGTTGCAGCATCCTACCAAGGCAGATTCGGCAGCCAGTTCCTTCATTTCAGTCAGTCTAAAGACCCGTTCATTCATCACCGTAAAGCCAGTCTCTCTAAGGCTCCTACCAGCGCCTTCCATCATGACCATCTCTTTGAAGACGCCTCTAATGCCTTCCAGTCATCTACAAAGACTGTCTCTCACTAATTAACGCCATCATCTTCCAGACATATATATCTCATAAACAGATCTCCAACACCCCCTACTATCTCCAAAGACCATCTCTCACACATGACCTCCAGCACCTCCCGGCAACCTCCATAAAGACCATCTCTCACACATGTTACCCTCCAGCCCCTTCAACTTACCTCTGACATGCCCTATTTCTCAACACCAACCTGCCATCTCCCACTTAGTTCCCTCCCAACCACCACCAACTTTCCAAACTCCAAACAAGAAAGTTTAAAAAAAAAGAACGAAAAGAAAAAAGGAAAAAAAAAAGACCATCGTTCAAAAGCTTCCTTCCATAACGACCATCTCTCAGCGACCCACCGCCCTTCCACCACCTTGCGGCCGCCACTAACACCCTCCACCCATGCCACTACGGTCATAATGCTCGCTCACCCTTGGTTTTCACGGTCAAGAGCCACCGCCGGGAAGTTTCTTGTTGGCGTGGAAAATATCGGCCAGCGGTGTCGAGAAGCCAGCACCCGCCTCTACCTCGCTGGGGGTAATTTGCGTCGCCTTAATATTGTTTTTTGGGAGGGCCTTTATGTTGAGTGACGCGGCGAACAAGTCATTACCCAAAGTTTATGAAGTACTGGAGGAAGGCGGTGGTAGGGGGGAACCTATTATTACTCTACACACTTTGTTGACGGAATGACACACATACATGACAACAAGGAAAAATACTGTACACATAATAAGCTCTTACACGTATATAGCTAACGTACACGGATATACTGTATATTAATGTACACATACCCATAATAACAACGTAAAACACACACACACACAAATCCATATACAAACATGGCTTCACGGGTAAAAAGTAATAGTGTGAGTGAAAGGCATTATAAGCTCTGCAGATGGACATATGTGTGTGTGTGTGTGTGTGTGTGTGTGTGTGTGTGTGTGTGTGTGTGTGTGTGTGTAATAACAGTAATTCAGGTAACTAACTAACTGCAGGAAGCATCAGCTCAAGCACTATATATGAATGATTAGTCATGCAAATCAGAAACACTGCAAGTGCATTTGGCTGTTAAGAGCATTATGTGTCATATACTCCCGTCCGTGTGGCTGTCCGTCGCTCTACTGCTTCCTCTCAGACAGACAGACAGACACAGACAGACAGACAGACAGACAGACCAGCCTACCTCTCACCTGGGCTACAACCTACCTTAACCTTTACGAGATTTTAATGACCCTTTTGAGGAGATCTTGTGGGCGTCTGAAAGTCACCCCTGGTAGAACCATGTCTCCAGGCGGTCTTCACGTTAAAGACTCCTCCCCCCCTCCCACACCCCAATACCTCGTCCAACCCCAAACCCCTACACCTCCTCCCTCCCATACACACCCCCTCCCACACCCCTCACCCCCTCCCTTCCATACCAACCCCACCAGGAGACCAAACTAACAGGAAATTCGACCTTTTGACCCCCAGCTAACTCGATATTATCTTAGTTCCTCTGAGTTGTTTTGTCAGAATTAAAACAAACAAACAAATAAATAAATAAATAAATAAATAAAACACTTAGTTGATATCGTGGGTTGGGGTCCTGTGGTTTATTTTGTCGGATTAAAAATTAAACCACTTGATATCGTTAACGTGTATCGGTAGGTTTTTATAAGATATCAAGAAGATAACTCGTAGACATCTAGCTATCTTTAAATTGACTGGGGGATAACTGGTATATATCTAGTTATCTTTAAATTGACTGGGGGATAACTGGTATATATCTAGTTATCTTTAAATTGACTGGGGGATAACTGGTATATATCTAGTTATCTTTAAATTGACTGGGGGATAACTGGTATATATCTAGTTATCTTTAAATTGACTGGTAGATAACTGGTATATATCTAGTTATCTTTAAATTGACTGGTAGATAACTGGTATATAATCTAGTTATCTTTAAATTGACTGGTAGATAACTGGTATATATCTAGTTATCTTTAAATTGACTGGTAGATAACTGGTATATATCGAGTTATCTTTAAATTGACTGGTAGATAACTGGTATATATCTAATTATCTTTAAATTGACTGGTAGATAACTGGTATATATCTAGTTATCTTTAAATTGACTGGTAGATAACTGGTATATATCTAATTATCTTTAAATTGACTGGTAGATAACTGGTATATATCTAGTTATCTTTAAATTGACTGGTAGATATCTAGTTGTCTTAACACTAACTGGTAGACGCTTTAATTTGTCCCGATAATACCGAAGCGCATCTGGCAAGGCTTTTAAGATATCACAAGTTATATACACAAAACCTCGATTACCACACCTTAGAGCGCCTCCTGATATCGTTCATGTAGCTTTTGAGATAACGTGATATATAAATACTTAACCCAACGTAAAGGGATACAATTTCTGACTGTGATGACTGAATCCCTTGACTGTGATGACTGACTCCCTTGACTGTGATGACTGACTCCCTTGACTGTGATGACTGACTCCCTTGACTGTGATGACTGAATCCCTTGACTGTGATGACTGAATCCCTCGACTGTGATGACTAAATCCCTTGACTGTGATGACTGAATCCCTTGACTGTGATGACTGAATCCCTCGACTGTGATGACTGAATCCCTTGACTGTGATGACTGAATCCCTCGACTGTGATGACTGAATCCCTTGACTGTGATGATTTAATTCCTCAAGGGATTTAGCCAACACACTCAAGGGTTAAACCACCATCGTACTCAAGGATTAAACCATCGTACTCAAGAATTAAACCATCGTACTCAAGAAGGAATCAAAACAATCTCAACCTGTACTCAGCGAGGACTGGAGGGGGGACCACCCCAGTCCGATGTCACTTTCGGAAACCAACCACTTAGCGCCACTCACACCTCCGCTCCCTCGCTAACTCGCGTTTTGATTGGTGAAGTCACCTGACACGCTAACTCTGGCCTCTGATTGGTGGAGGCCAGTTTCCTGTTATCCTGGTGTGTGTGTGTGAGGAGGAGGAGGAGGAGGAGGAGGGTGTTTCTGTCCGATTCTTTCCGTCTTGTTCTTTATGTCTCTTTGTTTTCTGTCTGTTTTTGTCTCTCTAAATGTCTGTCCTTCTCTATATTTCCATCTATATATGTTTACCTATCCTTCTATATCTGGCTTTCTGTCTATCTGTCTGTCTCTTTTCCTATTTGTGTCCCTCTATCTGTCTCTCTATCTATGTCTTTCTGTCTCTTCATCTATTTGTGAGTCCTCTTAACTATCTATACCTGTCTCTTTCTGTCAATGTGTCTGTCTATCAATTTGTTTTTTATAAATCTTTGAGTGGATCTCTTTTTTGTCTGTCTGCCTGTCTGTCTAAACTACGAGACGTCTCATTTTCTTTCCGTCTGTCTATCTACCTCTCTGTCTCTCATTTTCACTCAGAGAGAAATAAATGCATACATGAATATGACACACACACACACACACACACACACACACACAGAGACACACACACACAGAGACACACACACACGGACACACACACACACTGGTAGGCGAGGTTCATTAAGACAAACCAGTATATTACGCAGTTAGGAGGACCCCAGCCGTCAGTCCACAGTTACCACTTACCAGTCACTGCGCCTGTTTAGACAGTCACCAATACACCTGTCACAAGCAC
This sequence comes from Homarus americanus, assembly GCF_018991925.1. Taxonomy (NCBI): domain Eukaryota; kingdom Metazoa; phylum Arthropoda; class Malacostraca; order Decapoda; family Nephropidae; genus Homarus; species Homarus americanus. The sequence goes on from NW_024720028.1 coordinate 299,415, forward strand.
CAGTCTAAAACAGTCACCATCACCACAGGTACTTTCCTCGACCCTCCCCCTCATCCAGTGACCTACCTTGCCCTAACCCGTGACCTACCTTGCCCTAACCCGTGACCTACCTTGCCCTAACCCGTGACCTACCTTGCCCCATCCCCAACCCGTGACCTACCTTGCCACATCCCCATCCCGTGACCTACCTTGCCACATCCCCATCCCGTGACCTACCGTCCATTCCGTGACCTACCTTTCTCCCCGTGACCTACCATGTCCCCTTCACCCGTGACCTACCTTACTCTACACACCCGTCTAGCAACCAACCTAACCTACCTCCTCCCTCTCAAGACCTCCCCTTGGCATAGGTCAAAGGTGAAGCAGGTTTCAAACAGGTTTCAGATAACAGGTCAGCTTTAGGTGTCAAGGTGGAGGCGTTAAGACCGTTTACTTAAGTGACCAGGTGGTTACACAGTCTACTTAAGTGGTCAGGTGGTGAGACAGTCTACTTAAGTGACCAGGTGGTTACACAGTCTACTTAAGTGGTCAGGTGGTGAGACAGTCTATTTAAGTGTCCAGGTGGTTACACAGTCTACTTAAGTGTTCAGGTGGTGGAGACAGTCTACTTAAATGTCCAGGTGGTTACACAGTCTACTTAAGTGGTCAGGTGGTGAGACAGTCTACTTAAGTGGTCAGGTCAGGTGGTTAGAATATACGTAAGCTAAGTGTCTTGTTTATCGGTCAATCACTCTAGCTACATAAACTTTCACTCTCACACACACACACACACACACACACACACACCATCCCTCCTCACCAAAAAATTTGTACCAACTCCCTGGACGACTCACCAAAACACGCGAGCACTCTATTACGCCAGGAATTACCACACTCTTCCTACCTAGAGACTCCCATTCCCACCAAACTGTACGCGTGTCACTGTTTCCCGCAATGGTGAAAAGAACGGAAAAAAAACCTTATATTCTCTTGAAAATTTTTTAATATCTGTAATTACCATCAAATTATATCCATGACGAGATGTGTGTGTGTGTGTGTGTGTGTGTAGAACCATAACCCACCAGTATGTATGTAATGTCGTAACAATGATCCAATCTTTTCATCGTGATTCATCCAGTACAACTCTCTAACAATGGCGGTAATTTGCAATTTTTCCTCTTAATTGTCGCTTTTAATGGCGGCGCTTATGACGAGAGACTGTACCGCGCCGGTCAGGAGGAGAAGAATGAGGGGGAAGCATTGTGGGCTCGTCGATCTCCTCCCCAGGTCACACACACACACACACACACGTAACCTTGACACAGCTGTTCATTCCCCCTCACTCCGGTGTGTGTGTGTGTCATGGGCGGGCTAAGATACACACATATACGTATACACTCGATCACACACATAATATAACTGGGATATATCTCCAAGCAAGCACGCGTACACAGGAACACAACCTCCTCAAGTACTTACACAGCCGAGACACGTGAAGTACATAACAAAATATACACACAAAAACACATACACCTACAATATACACAAAACACACACATACACGCGCGCACACACACACACACACACCGTGACACACTGGCACCAGAGATGAACACATCCGGACAAAAGCTTAGTGGTTGTGTAATTACATATAAGAACCGCTTCCTCCCCCCCCCCACCAGGCCAGGCTTTGGGGGGACGGGGAGGAAGAGGAGGGGAGAGGGGGACGGGATAGGTAGAGGTAGAGAGGAATAGTGTGGGTGGTGGAGAGGGAGAAATGAAGAAGATCGTTAAGGGAGTGAGAGAGGAGGAAGAAGGAGGAGGAGACAAAGGAGGAACGAGGAGGAGAAGGAGAGGAAGGAGGAGGAGAGGAAGGAGGAGGAGATGAAGGAGAGAAGATGGTATATTAGGGGCTTGATGAGTCTTGTTTATGCCCTTGATGCACAGGTAAGTTTATCCCACCTGTAATCAATGTTTCATCACACACAAACACGAGAAGAGACAGTCCACCAATGAGAGAACAGCAACAACCAACAGTCTGCCAATGAGAGAGCAGCAAAATCCAAAAAAATCCACCAATGAGAACAGCAACCGATAGTCCACCAATAAGAGAGCGGCAACCTAAAGTCCACCAATGAGAAAGCAACAGCCCAATTACCTCAAGATACAACCAGTCATTAGTTATACATGATCAAAACACGACCAACATCAGTGACATCATCAGGTAAGGAGCAAGTGTCAGCCAATCAGCGTACAGTACATTATGGCTAAAGTCTTGATAATTATGACTTGTGGTTAAGTGGTCAAGGTGGTCATTACTTTTAACCTCGGTACCTTCAATCCAAGATGGCTGACCATGTACACAACGAAAACACAGACTTAGTTTCCACCGAGCACATCAAATATTAAAGACTTCATAATGTACACAATACCTCACTACTATAAAACAAGAAACTTATACACTAACAAACATCTTTTTTATAAGGTTTTAGATTAATTTTGCGAACTTAAATCATTTTGTTGTCGACCTTCGGCTGTAATTACGTGGGAGTCAATTTGCATCTTTTATTAATCTCCTCGTTGCAAGAATTCATATCCCTCCATCTATGAATACAAGAGTTTACAAAGTTAAAAGCATACGTGTGTTTTAATATCCCAGCCTTAATAACTGAAGCAAGTTTTAATCCTTTACAAAATAAAAATGGGAGACATGGTGAGATTTATTTAGATATTTCGAAGCATCGCCCCGGGATGACTTACCAAAAACGGGAACATATTTATACACCTTAACACGTGTGAGGCAGAACACGGTGCTAACAAGGACACTCTTTTACCGTCCTAACGAGGGTTGGTGCCAGTGGTACAAGGAGAGGCGGTGCTTCTCTACTAGTACGCTTTCAGTGCCACATACAATAGGGTGCCACAGTGCAAGAGGGAAGACAATATCACAATACAAAACGCTGAGGTATTGCCACAGTGTTAGCGGTGGCTGTCAGAGTGCCAGATGGAAGGGAAGTGACACACATGAAGGTAGTGCCACAAATCGAGACGGTACTGTCCGGGGGGTTTGTGGTGGGGGGATTGGGGAAGGGGGTGGGGGGGGGTGACCTCAGGCAGGCAGTCTCCAAAGATAAACGCTTCTCTTTAACACGGCAACGTTATCATGGTGTTCACCCCACCCGAGGCCTTCCTCCCTCTCGCCCTCACGGTACACTCCAAATTACACGGGACCTACACGTACACACATACCACTGAACGTACACACAAGCATAAACCACGTGATATGTACACAATATTTAACACACACACACACACACACACCTTCCCGAGCCGACAATCTGCCACCCACCACCTCACTCCCCCCTCTCCCACACCCCTACAAGGTCATCACCACAACAATAAATATATACGGTACAAAAGAACAAAGAACAACACCAATTTTACACAGATCGCGAGGACATGAACAAATAGGCAAATTAAGACCCGAGACTACGTGAGCGATCGAGCGGTGCCTGAGGGAGAGGCACTGATAGAGGTGTGTTATTGATGGTGATAATATGTACAGTCAGAGTTTTCCCATACATGGTGTTGAGTTTTTTGAGAGTTTACTAAATTCTCTTTCTCTACTACTACTACAACTTATATTACTACTATTACTTCTACTTAAACTACTATTACTTCTACTTAAACTACTATTACTACTTATACTACCGTACTATTACCCTTGAAACACCTAAAGAAGGAGAGTTTATTCAATAATCAATTAATATACGTTCACTGTACATGCGCCCCCCCCCCAACGCTTACCATGAACAAAAATATGAGTACAAACACCAAAGAAAAATATCATACGCAAAATAATTAGTTTTAACCACAGAATTTCATCACTATTGTAACCAAACTTCAACTAAAAAAACTCAACAAGTGCCCAAGACATCAGCTGTACACAAGGAACGTTTCCCATAACTCCTACCATTTCCTTGATTTCTTATGGGATAATTCAGCTTAATTTACACGTTATTGATTTACACGGCCACTCTCAAGAACGTAACTACCTTGTAAATCGAGAGATGGCTGTATACGAGTAAGCATATCTAACAGTTTCAAACAATGACGTTAAGACAGCACAAATACACCATGATTCGCAATACGGTACGAAACTCCTGTGACCCCCCCTCGTTCGATGTAAAGACGGGAAAGAAACGTATTCCAAGAGAGTATTTATATTCAGGATGTCTGTAAAGGGATTCCTGGACTCTGGTTGCTCTTTGGGTGATCTGTGTAAGATTTCCGGGGAATGTGCAACTGACTTTTTTTTTGTGGTTACGTTGAGTGAGGAATTAGCACCAATATTGATTATAAAAATATAACTAATTATAATAAAACAATAAACGAGGAAAGACAGAACAAACAAGAAGACAATATTGTTTTAAAAGCCGCTACTGTAGACGGGCGGAATATCACAACCCATCACTAATACAAACACCCACCGAGCGTTCACCAGCACTATACGGTACCCGAAAACACAAGCCCTGAACACATCCTCGTCCGTATTTCTGTTATAATACACCACAGCTTTTACCTCAGTCGGAACCCACTGTTTTACCACCTGAAGCTGATGGAGGCATTACTCAGAACCATCAGTGGAAGCTCGACGGATACACGCACGCACACGCACACACACGCACACACACACGCGAACTCGGCACAAAAAGCTCTTTCCGATCAGACATTGTTTAACCCGGCGGCAACGAGGTAGGAGGAGGCAGGAACAAGTGACGAACGCAGCTGAGGTAAGTACAGTAGTCTAGTGCATTTTTCTAAGCTACGTAAAAAATAAATAAATAAATAAAACAAAAATAGATAAATAAATGACAAAAGAAAATACAGCGTTAAAGTCTAAATATAAAATGGTATAAAACGGAACAAATCTTCCTTCATAGTTTCCCCTCTGAGAAAAAATGAGAACTGGAATCCCGCATCATCTCTCAAGCAACTGATCTCCTGAACTCTGTGATCTTTCCTAATGGAGTCACTCAAATATTCCTTTCTCCTCGATACTGATCCAATACACATGGTGACAGTGAACACAATTTACCAATATTCTTCGTCGCGTGTAAGATCTAATCGTTCAAAATGTATATATGCGAGGAATTGATGAAAGAAGTATTGCCTAGATGAGACCAGACACACAGACAGACTGGTGGTGGAGAGTGAAATTTCTGACCTGTGGAATATAAGAGGTGCACGAGGCTGGGTAATCTATATAGAGTTAGGAAAATAAAAGGACTCCCGTCTCTTAGGAGGAAAAAAGTGGGAAGATGGGAAAGAACTATTTATTTTTCTCCTGCAATTAATGTGTTACTTTAACCCATTCAGTTTTTTTCCCTTGTAAATGGATGAAAACTTTTTACATTTACAGGTCATTTTGTTAAATTTACAACACGTATATTTCACACACTGATTTATCTATTTACGTTTAATAATTTAGGATCGCCGGAAAAAAACCCCACAAAAAACAAAGTAGCATCGAGCGGGAAAACTGTAAACATTCAATTCCATTTTCCATTTATAATTTTTGGTTAGTTTATTCATACCCACGTCTGGCTGTTGAGAAAGTGTACAGAACAACTTACCGGCGGGCAGGAGGAGGAGAAGGAGGGATAGTTCCACATAGGTCACAATTTAATTCATAGACGGCCACAAATTTCCCCAGACTCCGGAAATGAAGCAATACCATCATTTTACTGTGGCCGGAGTATTTATTCGTATAGTCTTCCCTTAAAAGTTCCCATTTTTCGCTATATAACTTAAGATACTGACACGAATTATTATACGATTTCTATACTGAAAAGATTCATTACGTAACACTGAACATGCTATATTAGGCAATATCCTATAATGAAGAGTCATCTCAATAAGTTATTTGCAGGCTTGACAACTTTTTCTTCAGTTTAATAATAAAAACTTCATGGCGTTGCAGAAACAATGTCACAGGATAATAACACTGCTTCATCAATTTCACAATATGTCATCAATTTCTATACCAATATCAGTATCACAAGTTATCAATGTCAATAGACCAGTCACAGCCCCTATTCCCCCTTTGTCATAGCAGAGGGGTTGAGGGATAAATTGGTACAAAGACGTGTTGCACAGTACATCGGAACCTACCCGTAACACCCTATTTCCACGCTATCACCACCCTATTTCCACGCTAAGATCATCCTATTTCCACGCTATGATCACCCTATTTCCACGCTATCATCACCCTATTTACACGCTATCATCACCCTATTTACACGCCATGATCACCCTATTTCCACGCTATCATCACCCTATTTCTACGCCACGATCACCCTATTTCCACGCTATCATCACCCTATTTTCACACTACGACGATCTAATAACCTCTTCCCCAGGTTATCTCTAATCACCTTACACCCTCAGCCCCAGTACCAGTATTGCACCCTTAAACTGCGATTACACCATCTTAAAGCACCCTAAAAACTACCTTAAATATTCTTAAAAATACCCTTGAACACCCTCTACTAAATTATCCCTAAAATACCAAACTGCCCAAATCCCTCCCTTAAAACGAGACCCTAAAATCCCTCCCTTAAAATGAGCCTCCCCAAATCCCTCCCCTTAAAACGAGACCCTAAAATCCCTCCCTTAAAATGAGCCTCCCCAAATCTCTCCCTTAAAACGAGCTCCTAAAATCCCCCCCCCCTTAAAACCATGCCTTCTAAAATCTCTCCCTTAAAACACCTAAATACATCAGAGAGGTCTATGCTTTAAGGGGGCATTAGAAACTCCCCTGCCAAGTTCCCCTTCAGAATACCTCACTACTTCACTCCCACCCTTAACATTCCAGTCACACTCGTCTCCTTCCCTGGCGAGAGGAGAGAAAAATCCATCTTTTTACATAATTGACAATTTCCAGGTAGGTAGGTAGGTGGGTGAGTGACTAGTGTATGGCGGAGGAGGAAGAGGAGAATGAGAGAGTAGGTGGGGAGGAAGAAGAGGATGTGGGAGTAAGAGGAGGAGGAAGAAATGAGAAGATGAAGGAGGAGGAGGAGGAGACGACTCAATACCTTGTAAATGCAGTGGGGATTAACACGTGTAATACATATATATACACCAATAAGAGTCATAATACACGTGTGAATATTATACAGTAGAAATGTATACTGTAAATTGTGTGTATATGTGTACATGTACGAGGGCTAAACACACACACACACATACATATATACATACATACACAAACGCACACACAGGGGAAACTAATCTCGTCAAGTAGTCATGGATTAAATTCAATTCCAGCATCAGTAGGCGGCGAGCACACGAGAGAGAGACGGCCCCTCCCCAGCTCTCAGGGGCAGCCTCCTCTTGTCGTTCACTAACACTGACTCCTGTATGTGGGGGTTTATACGAGTCACACACACCAACATGATTTGACTAATGAATTGCCTTATTGAATTACGTAACTGATGTCTTTATTATTATTATTATTAGTCGTAGTAGTAGTAGTATTTTTATTACTGTCATGACCATTATAACTTTTACTATTATTATTATTATTGTTATTATTCATTACTGTATTATTATTGTTGTTATTATTATTATTATTATTATTATTATTATTATTATTATTATCATACTGTATACCGTCTGTAGTCACCTGAAGTATAGCCACCCCAACGCTACCTGGGGACGATAAAGTTAGGTTAGCGTCAGGGTGTCTAATCTTCACGTGACATAACCTGGGGCGTCTAATCACGTGTAATAACCTGGGATGTCTAATCTTCATGTGAAATAACCTGGGGTGTCTAATCTTCACGTGTAATAACCTGGGATGTCTAATCTTCATGTGAAATAACCTGGGGTGTCTAATCTTCACGTGAAATAACCTGGGATGTCTAATCTTCATGTGAAATAACCTGGGGTGTCTAATCTTCACGAAATAACCTGGTGTCTAATTTTCACGTGAAATAACCTGGGGTCTAATCTTCACGTGAAATAACCTGGGGTGTCTAATTTTCACGTGAAATAACCTGGGATGTCTAATCTTCACGTGAAATAACCTGGGGTGTCTAATCTTCACGAAATAACCTGGGGTGTCTAATTTTCACGTGAATAACCTGGGGTGTCTAATCTTTGAAATAACGTGTAATAACCTGGGATGTCTAATCTTCATGTGAAATAACCTGGGGTGTCTAATCTTCACGTGAAATAACCTGGGATGTCTAATCTTCATGTGAAATAACCTGGGGTGTCTAATCTTCATGTGAAATAACCTGGGGTGTCTAATTTTCACGTGAAATAACCTGGGGTGTCTAATCTTCACGTGAAATAACCTGGGGTGTCTAATCTTCACGTGAAATAACCTGGGGTGTCTAATCTGAATATGATCCAAAATAAAATAAATCGTACGAAGAACCCCAATAAAAATAATAAATTAATTAATAAATCAAATAAACTAACTCCCCGCCAAGACATGAGGTAAAAACACGATAAAAAAAAAGAGAAATTTTCCTTCCTCAATCTCTCTCCACTTAATTGTCGTTCATTTTTTCGTATTAACAGCAACACACGGAAGACTATCTTTAACTCCTAACTCCTCTTAATATGAAACAATTAGACAACAGTGTAAGTAAGTTTTATAGCTACACCCAAACTTATTATGAACACAAATGGAAATCCTTGGCTCACCGTCAAAACTTCAGCGAATACACACACACACTGCAATAGTCTCCCCTTTAATGCCATTTTCTTCCTTTTAACACAAACTGAGATTAATTCAGCTCGGTCCGCTCTTATAACTTACCTCCTCGCTTGAATTACTAGCAATGTTATATTTTACTTTACAATATATTTCGTTTTTGTTACCGCCAGAGAACACAGTTTATTTACTGGAATTTAATTATTAGTCATATTAAATCTTACCTGTATGACAATATTACTGATTAAATCCTATTATTATTATTTGTAGTAGTAGTAGTAGTAAGAAGAAGTAGCAGTAGTAGCAGTAAGACGTAGTAGTATTAGAAGTAGTAGTAGTAAGAAGTAAAAGTAGTAAGTAGTAGTAATAGTTGCCGTATGTCAGGGTAGAACCGACCCTTCTTCCATTGGACGGTGAGACTTTCCAACATAGGACTTCAAACACATCCAACGAAGCCCGTGTGGACGTCAGTGTTCAAGGATTCTGGACGCGGGGACAGCGAGCCTTCTTCGACAACAGGATTTTTTATTCCATGGCTGCGTGTTACCGTAACTTAGCTCTCGATGCGGCACACAGTAGGAACGAGAACGACAAGATAAGGGCATATGGGGAGAGAATTCAGAACGTTGATCAAGGCAGCTTCACTCCTCTAGTGTTCACAACCTCTGGTGGGATGGGACCAAGTGCAAGATGTTTCTACGCCAGACTCGCGGATGTGGTCTCCGAACAGAAGCAGCAGCCCAGAAGCTACGTTACAGCCTGGATGAGATGTCGACTGTCTTTCTCTCTCCTTCGGTTGGCTTTGTTCTGCCTCAAGGGAACGAGGGCTTCTGCCCCAAAGCCGACAACAGATGCAGATAATGACAAGGAGGCTACAGTCACTGAATGCCGCATAGACCTGCGGATCAACTAATTCAACACAGATAGGATAGCTACTTATGTATTAGGATATTTAATATTAAGGTAATAAAATGGCGGCGAAGGTGTGGCTATTGGGGGAGGCTGGAGGCCACGTTTGAAAACAAAAAATTAGTAGTAGCCCTCCCAATGCGTGTGTGGCTCTTCCTATGACGTCGATCACGCCATGGCATGACGAAGTAAGGGACCTCACAGCAAACATGTTGAAGGAAATCAGCCGTGATGTCAGGGTAGAACCGACCCTCCATCCAACGAAGCCCGTGTGGACTTCAGTGCTCGAGGATTCTGGACACGGGTACAGCGAGCCCTCTTCGACATCAGTATTTTTTATCCCATGGCCGCATGTCACCGTGACTTAGCTCTCGATGCTGCACACAGGAGGAACGAGAACGACAAGATAAGGGCATATGGGGAGAGAATTCAGAACGTTGATCAAGGCAGCTTCACTCCTCTGGTGTTCACAACCTCTGGTGGGATGGGACCAAGTGCAAGATGCTTCTACGCCATCCGAACAGAAACATCAGCCCAGAAGTTATGTTACAGCCTGGATGAGATGTCGACTGTCCTTCTCTTATCTCTCCTTTGGTCGGCTTTACTCTGCCTCAGGGGAACGAGAGCATCGGCCCCAAAGCCGACAACTGTTGCAGATATTGACTATGAGGCTACAGTCACTGAATGCCGCATAGATCTGCGACTCAACTTACTCAACACAGCTAGGATAACTACTTATGTATTAGGATATTTAATTTTAAGGTAATAAAAGAGTAGTAGTAATAGTAGTAGTTGTAATGCAATTTACCAGGTAAAGAAACAATAGCCCATTTAACAAACAACAACAAAAAACATTAATAACCTAACCAATAACACAGGACTGTAATCACTGGAAGTATCACCCCCCCCCACCCACAAGGCCACAGAACACATCTCATCCATAATGCAGTTTACATCTAATCCACCAAATTAATTACATTTGCATTAACCTAATCCAAACATTTAAATTATCCCATACATACATTACAGAGGCTACGTTGATTACTATCTAAGCGACTCTCAGATGGCCATTACTTCAACTAAATCGTTCTGTTTATTTGTTTATAATTTCGTGGAACTGAAAGATGGCCACGATTCAGTCTTTCAAGAGGGTAAACACACAGGCTTTCCCTTTCATTCATTCATTCATTCATTCATTCATCCATAAATTTTTCATTCGTTCTTGCTGTAGTAAAAGATGTGTTACATTATGGTGTTCAACTTCCATAAAAATGTACCGAAATATATTTTCAATAGTTACACTTGACTCAGATTACGTTACTAAGTTACGAGAAATTCAGGTTAAGTTGCTAAGTTACGAGAGATTCAGTTAAGTTGCTTAGTTACGAGAAATTCAGGTTAAGTTGCTTAGTTACGAGAGATTCAGTTAAGCTGCTTAGTTACGAGAGATTCAGTTAAGTTGCTTAGTTACGAGAGATTCAGTAAAGTTGCTTAGTTACGAGAGATTCAGTTAAGTTGCTTAGTTACGAGAGATTCAGTAAAGTTGCTTAGTTACGAGAGATTCAGTTAAGTTGCTTAGTTACGAGAGATTCAGTTAAGTTGCTTAGTTACGAGAGATTCAGTTAAGTTGCTGTCCTGCCGAGTTATAAATAATAAACATACATACGTTATAACATATTATAATACATATACAGTAAACATTACACTATACAGGTACATATAAATGAAATACATATAATCTTCCTTAAATAAAACAATTATGAACGATAAACAATGATAAACTTACTTAAATACAAATAAAAACATGACCGACAAACATCGATAAACTTAAATAAAAAAAACGAAAAACTGATAAACTTCCCTAAACCCAAAAATATGAAGGAAAACACCGATAAACTTAAATAAAATAATGAAAGGTACAGATAAACTTACTTACATAAACAATAATAATAAAAATCATGAACTACAAACACCAACATCAAAGAAGTTCCTCAAACAATTATATAACGCTAAAAGCCTCAACACACTGGACAACTAACTCCGCGTTATGATTCAATTACCTGTTATCAGAACCTCTTGTGCAGGCCCCGTGTGCAAGACAACCCTATTTAGCTCGACCAGGTTTGCTCATTACCAGTTCTTGCATAATTTACCACAACCTTACTAGTATTATATTCTACTCTGTCTAACGAACATGGGTTATATATGACTAAATCTAGGTAATTATCTTAACTGTCTGTTATTTCACTATAAATATCATTGTTTCGAAGATAATCGCTACTGACACCAACTAGTAATTAAGGTAAGTGTAATCAGGCCGGGGTTTACCTTGTAGACGAGGTCCACCTGTTTGGTCAATTCCTCGGCCTCCGTCATGGTGGTGGTTGTGGTGAGGTACGGGTCCTTGAGGTTCTCCCGGTAAGCTTAACAGTAGTGGGACTCTTACACGACGTTAAAACACCAAGTGTCCTCTACAAACAATATCGCGCCCAAACACCGTCAACTGAGGAGTCACAACGGGGAGCTGCCATTCTATCTATGTTAGTTTTTACCACTTGCCAACAAGACAACATTCAGCGATGATGACACGCACCAAGTTATCAATATGCTTCCCCACAAATGTTGAGGTAGTATGTCAGTCACTTGTTTCTACGTAGAGTTCTGTCAAGGTATCAATCAAATTCCAGAGGAGGAACGTTGGGAGCGCGTCACGGAGCACACGAGTGTTGAGAGAGCGAGACGCGCGCAGCTACAGGAGCACTGAGAGACAACACCAACCACCTCGGCGGCACGGGACGGACTGAACGTTACCACCGCCCTGTACGGCTTCTGCTCTCCTCTCTCCTCCAGTAACCACCACCGCCGCCGTCACTACTGCCATCATCCCTGCTGCCTCCTGCTGGTGTTGCTGCTGGGGTCATATTGCTTACGTCTTGGGTGATCGATGTTTTGGAATTCAATAAGTGTTGTCTGGGCTGCTCGTTCGAGAGGTTAATTAAACTGCGGTTCCTAGGGCAATGGAAAGACTTGCAAGAGCCGACTGGGAATCCGCGTTTATAAAGACGAAAATCGCATTTACTTGACTGGTCGTTACACGACTCGGTGAGGAAATGTTAGATCGGTAGTTTAGGTGACAGGGCAAGGGGAGCTGGATGGCATTGCCGGTACACAGAGATTCACATAATAGATAGGGAGTTAGGACTTGGTTTACTATAAGAGAGGAAACTGATGATAAACAAACAGAACGAGACGAGAAGTGAAGAAGATGGTAAGGATGAAGATACGGGAAAAATAGACTAAAAAAGTGAGGTATTGTTGACAAGATGAAAAATCAATAATGTGAGGGAGGCAGTGGTGGAGATGATGTAGAGGGGCAGCAAATAACGTAAATGTAGTGAAGGTCATTTGCCTCACCTCCCTCCCTCACTCCCCACCACGAAGATGTTACAGTGACAGCGGTGAAAGGAAGGAAGAAGATTGTCACAGTGAAAAAAAAGTGAAATGTTTGAAGGCTCGGTTGTTAAGATGGTGAAAATGAGATGATGTTTGTTACGGTATGAGATAATGATGACGATTGTGTTATTGTTGTAAGAGGGACATTGTTATCACCGTAATTAATGAAGACTAGATTGTTCTTAGATTCTTATTATTATTATTATTATTATTATTATTATTATTATTATTATTATTATTATTATTATTATTATTATTATTATTATTATTATTTTCGGAATAGTTTGTGACGGTGATGATGATTCGGCAGTTACAACTATTTTGGTGATAATTACGGAGCTTTCAATTGCCGCTCGGTCCAGGAGCTGCCATCTCTGCCATAACCGGAGAACTAACTGACAGCCTCACACCGGCCCGAGAGACAACGGCATCGTGGAAATAACAATGGCTAGTGATGGTGGTGGTGGTGATGGTGGTGGTGGTGTGTGGTGGTGGTGGAGGGTGGTGGTGGTGAGGGGGTGGTAGTGTTGGGGGGGTGGTGGTGAGGGTGGTGGTGGTGGTGGTTGTGGCGACGGTGGTGGTAGTGGTAGTAGTGGTAGTAGTGGTGAGGGTCGCAGTGAGGACAAACACATAAACTTTGTAAATTTAACGAAATGTCGAACCTCGTGTTGACGGTCACTGAGGCTGGGGAAAAATGGTGGAGTTATTGGTGAAAAATAAAAAGAAAAACGAAAAGTAAAAGGAGTGAGGAGTCTGGGGCCAACAAGCTGCTGTGGTGAATAATCTGGCAAGCTGTGGTGGTGATGACGTGAAGCTGTGGTGGTGGTGAAATGTGAAGCTGTGGTGATGGTGGTGATGTATGAAACTGTGGTGGTAGTGATACATGAAGCTGAAGTAGAGATAACACTATAAGCTGTGGTGGTGGTGGTGGTGATGATGTGTGAAGCTGTGGTGGAGATAACACTATAAGCTGTGGTGGAGATAACACTGTAAGCTGTGGTGGAGAGAACACTATAAGCTGTGGTGGAGATAAGAGTAACGCCACCATGAACTGTGTTAACCAAAACAGTGCATAAAATAGAATGCAAAATTGACCACGAAAATCCACACCACAATCACCCCTTAGCTGTAAATTCCCCTACTCAGAAAAGAGACACACTTCCTCTCCCCTGCTCTCCCTTTCTCTCACCCCCTCCCTTTCCCTCTCCATCTCGCTATCCCTCTCCCTCGACCACTTCCCTTTCTCTCCCTTCCTACTCCCCACTCCCCCTTCCCTCTCAACTATGACAATTTCTCAAGTACCCTTTAGAGGAGAATTCTCGTCTGGGCGCCACAAAGGGGACCAATCAGCTCCGTTTTCCTGGCCGTGACAAAGGGTGAAAGACGACCACGTATTGTAAAATGTATCCAGTGTTTGGAGTGAGAGACTGACTCAGCTGGACCTACCAACCCGGCTGTCCCATGTCCACCCAACTCTCACACGCCGACGTTTTTATACTGTTTGTCTGTCTGTCTGTCTTTGCCTGTCTGTGTGTCTATGCCTGTCTGCCTTATCTGTCGTTTAGCAATTATGTCTGGTATAGTTATAGATCGTTCTATCATTGTCTATCTAACCACCAGTGTACGAGTATATGAACGTGTATGCATTAGCGTGATTGTGTATGTATGTATGTATGTATGTATATGTGCGTATTCGGGTGCATACATACAAGATATATTCCTCCAATGACGCGGTAACAGGCAGTCTTGTTACCGACCACCTCGTTACAGCGGTACAGGAACTTGAGTACAAAATTAATTATAAAAGTGTAATCTGTAATGATTCATAAGTATAGTCTTTAATAATTCATTCACCCAATAACAAGATAATCAAATAATTAAATCACCAAAAAATAAGATAATTCGTAAATAATTCAACTACTTAATCACAAGATAATCTAATAATTCAATCACCTAATCGCAAAATAAACAATCATAATCCAGTCACCTAGTCACAATATAATTCCCTGCGTTATGTAACTAATTACCAAATAATTACTGATAATTCAACGCAAATAAATTAGTGGAGACATATTAAGTTTGGTTCCCCTTTAGGCAGACAACAACATATTAGTGAGTCCACACCTCGGCCACACCTCCCCAGTCAGACCTCACCCGCCAGACTTCCTCCCCCCGCCTGACCACCCCCCCGCCAGACCTCCCCCGCCTGACCTCCCCCGCCAGACCTTCCCCGCCAGACCTCCCCCACCTGACCTTCCCCGCCAAACCTCCCTGCTAGACCTCCCCTCAGACCTCCCCCGCCAGACCTCCCCCGCCTGACCTTCCCCGCCAAACCTCCCCCACTAGACCTCCCCACCAAACCTCCCCCAAACCTTCCCCGCCAAACCCTCCCCCCGCTAGACCTCCCCTCGCCAGACCTCCCTCGCCAGACCTCCCCCGCCAGACCACCCTTTTGACGTCCTCAGCAACCATCACAATTCACACGAGATTGCTGGTTGCTGGTTGTTAAATCGCGTTGCTCACTTAACAACCAGCAACTAAACCAACCAATCGTGGCGCTACAAGTGGCTGTATCTTCGTCAATGAACCAATTATGTTACAAATCTTTTCCTGTTATATCTTGCCTCGATTTCCATGCCTTATCTTCTTCCTTTCATCTCTTGGTTCCTTTTATTGCCTTCCCACGGATTTTTTCCTCTTATGGTCGATTTTATTTCACTCATTATCTTTGTGTTCTTATCTCCCGATTTGCTTCCATAGTCTCAGACACATTACCTTCATTTCATCCATCTACCTGCCCCATTACCTTCATTTCATCCATCTACCTGCCCCATTACCTTCATTTCATCCATCTACCTGCCCCATTACCTTCATTTCATCCATCTACCTGCCCATTACCTTCATTTCATCCATCTACCTGCCCTATTATCATTTCATCCATCTACCTACCCTACCTTCATTTCATCCATCTACCTGCCCCATTACCTTCATTTCATCCATCTACCTGCCCCATTACCTTTCTTCATCCATCTCTCTATTACCTCATTTCATCCATCTACCTGCCCCATTACCTTCATTTCATCCATCTACCTGCCCCATTACCTTCATTTCA
The DNA here is from genome assembly GCF_018991925.1 of Homarus americanus. Classification (NCBI taxonomy): domain Eukaryota; kingdom Metazoa; phylum Arthropoda; class Malacostraca; order Decapoda; family Nephropidae; genus Homarus; species Homarus americanus. Next base: position 315,596 of record NW_024720028.1, read on the forward strand.
ATCTCATCCACCTGCCAACCATCATACCATTACCTCATTTCATCCATCTACCTGCCCCATTACCTTCATTTCATCCATCTACCTGCCCCATTACCTTCATTTCATCCATCTACCTGCCCCATTACCTTCATTTCATCCATCTACCTGCCCCATTACCTTCATTTCATCCATCTACCTGCCCCATTACCTTCATTTCATCCAACTACCTGCCCCATTACCTTCATTTCATCCATCTACCTGCCCCATGATTAACTGTGCCCATTACCCGTCTACTAACCCCATTACTTTAAGTCCCAGTCATCTGCCTCCCGTCCCTGTGAGTCTGTCAACCTGGGCGGGAGTGACTGCAGTGTTAGGTCTTGCCCCGCAGTAAAACTACCAGACTACCTCCACCAGGGGTAAAATTGGCCACCTCACATCTTGGGGAGGCGATGACCGTGAAATTAAAGGACCAGGTTAATGAGTATCCCAATTCTGCCCTCCTCTCCCCCCTCCTCCTGATGGGACGTAAGAGACGAACAGCCACTCATAGACTCACTCACTCACATGAATATTTCCACAAAGACATGAAAATTTGCTCATAAACATGGGACACAAAGGAAGGAAACACTCACTGACACGGGGACACGTTCTCTCGACTGAATATGTCCATCTCCAGCGCCACCATGTCTGCCTACAACAGTTAACACACCTGTCACCATTCGTTATTGTTAGTTTTATAGTATTAATGTTAACACGAAACTACAGAACTCATTGTATTGCTGTGTTAGTGCGAAGTTACAGTAGTCGTACGCCCGGCAACGCTTATACGGTTTCAGAAGTGTAATAAAAACTCTCTCACTCTGTCGGTCAGTTAATCAGTCATGCAAGGCGAACATTATGTATTGCCGAGAATACTAAAGAGGAAACGGGTAGTGGATATTGTCTTGTTGTGGCATGAGATTAGTTTTTTAAAATGGGGTGACAGGGAGACAATGATAGATCACAGACCTTACTTAAACAGCTAAAACAGTCACTAGATATCCCCAAATTTGTCTGAAAAGTGAGAAGTTATGATCACAGGTTGGTGGATGGATGTAGTGTATATACATGACTCTATACGGGTTTAAGTTAGTTGTAGATGGTCCCTGGTAAGAAACAGAGACAGGATAGGAGACAATACAAGACCGTAGGCACTCCAGTAGACACAAAGTGATCTATCTACAATACCATGGATGCCGCAGCGAGGTAGGAGAGAAGAGGTCCAGGTTATGAGGGAATTAAGAAAGTTCTACGAAAGGAAAGCGAGGTAAAAAATGTCGATGGCCCAACTTTTCTGAAAGCTTTCGAGACAATAAGGAAAAAATCATTAAAGTTCACGAGAGAGAGAGAGAGAGAGAGAGAGAGAGAGAGAGAGAGAGAGAGAGAAAACTTCACTGTGAAACGGGCAGGAAGAAACGAACCCAGTGTGTGCATGTGTGTCGGAGATTGACTCGCAATGTTCAACGTGATGGAGGAGAATTTTGTTTACGTCAGCACCATTAACCTGGAGGGTAACTGAGGTACAGTTTCGTTCAGAAGTTCGTGGTACACTGGCGGTGAAGGGTGCATAGTCTGTTGTACCCTTCCTGGACGACAGGTCACTACGCAGACCCTCCCACCGACACACACACTGGAACTGGCAACGGAGCAGTGTGATTCGAACTAATACGCATAAAAAAAGAGACTGGAAGGATATTAATGTGAATATCAGCCAACGTTACTGCTGATGGATGATGAAGATGTGTTAATATCTTGTTTACGAGAGCAGAAATCTATAGTGAAAAGAGTATCCATTCGAATACCAAAACACAAAAGTTAAATTTTCCTGAAACTTTGATATGCAAGAGACAAAGTATATATTTGTATCCAATGCCCCCCCCCCCCCTCCACTAAATTCACCATTAAGTTGTTTTATGTCATATTTTCATTTTTAGTTGATTTTTTTTAGTTAGGTTAGGTTAGGTTAGGTTAGGGAGACATCCATTGTTTGAACTAGACTCAACAGGAAATTGATCACTGGCTGCGTCAACTAGGAAAAAAAACATCCTTGAGTGAGTGAGTCAGGTGAAGTAACACAGCCACAGCTAAAACAAGACGGTGGTAGATATAAAATGTCCCTTTTGAGTATATCAACCCGTCCCCACCTCTACTGACCTAACTAATAATGGTGTTTACAAGAGAGGGATATAATATTTCAACAGATTTGGTATTAATGTAAAAAAAATAATCAATTCTAGTTCACTCTTGTGTTTTTAGATACCAGAGAAGATTTATTAAATACCTGTACAACAAAGAGATGCCCTTACCTGTTACCTGAAGTGGGGCGGAAACTCACCTTGAAAAAAAAAGAAAAAAGAATATTAACTTCTTGGTGGACGCCGGGTATGAGGGCGGCGCCGGACACTATTATAACGGGAGTAAGAGGGATAAAACAGTGCTATGCCCGATTCAATATCTTTTATTGGTCGTCATTTATCTGTCTATTACGTGATTGGTTGTCTATTATATCCTGTATCTATCACTCGATTGGTCATCTTTTTAAGCCTGTCACCCTATTGGTCAACTCTTCATGTCCCTATCACCCTATTGGTCGTCTATTCAAATATCTATCACCCTATTGGTCATCTTCTACACATCTATCACGTCATTGGTCATCGTAGGAGACAAAAGTAAGTGCAGTACAATCTTAACTTCTGACTTGGGTGCTCTATAATACAAGCCAAGTTGGTCCGGACGCCAGAAACACGACTGTCAAGATGATGGGTAGTGAGGGTGGACAGACCCTTCCCCGTCTCCCCAAGAGGCCGTAACTCCGGAGAACAATGATAGAAAATACTAATTATCGAACTCGTCTAAGATCTTGTTGTGCTATATCCGCGTACCAAGTTTAGTTAATATCCGTTGTTATTTGTTCGAGTTATCGTGTGGACAACTCCCGGACGGACGGACGAACGGACAGACGGGAATTTATAACCAAGTTAGCCTTCTCGGGACGGTGCGGGTATAAGAAGGGATATGGCACGAATGGCAACTTTCAGACACTGGCAAAGTCACAAGAGATAGTTTTCAGAAAGTTTGAGGCCATGAAGATAAGTTTATGAAGAGAGAGAGAGAGAGAGAGAGAGAGAGAGAGACACATAACACCCCCCTTCCTCCCTCCATTTCCCAGTACGGTACACACAAAAGTCTTCATAACATTTATTTCCGTCGTAAACAATGTTGTTAAAGCTCCAGCTTATACCAGGAAACACATGATTATCCTCTAAATCCTCCACAACCCATTACTGTGTGTCGGGCTCCTAGGGGGGTGGGGGTCTGGCTGGGGGGTCTGGAGGGGTCTTGGAGGTATGGAAGGGGGTCAGGGGGGAGCACAAGACTACAAGTAAGGTAAAGCTTGTAGAGGGACGTATAGATTGTTTTTGTGGTTCTTTCTGCTGGTGAGACAAGCTGTGAAACTTGTAGACTGGGAGGAACGTGAGATGTGGTTGTGAAACTTGTCCAGGATAAACATGGGATGGTAATGAAACTTGTCCAGTGAAACTCTTACCCCCGAGTGAAACGTAGAGGGAAAGGGAGGAAACAAGAGGTAAAAAACGTGAAGGAAAAAAATGGTGCCAAGACGAGCGAGGCTGACAGCACGTTGGCAGGCAACTTGTAATATGGCTGAATTAATGTCTCCTTATAACTGTCTACCATGTAACCTGTATCTCCATCTAACCTGTAACTCCGTCAAACCTAACCTAACCTAACCTAACCTGTAACTCCGTCTAACCTAACCTAACCTAACCTAACTTAACCTGCAAATATGTAAGAGGATTCCAACACAAATCAGAATTATTTTAACTCTTGTCAAACTTAAAGTCTAAAGTTTACAAGAACAGTAAATAAAGTACATTCATTTAGTCTAGACTACCCCTTGGAGGTACAACTAAACAAAGTCTGGGCAGAACACATTGCCCTGTACCTACTGTACACATTGTATTGTGACCAAGGTGGAATGCTGGTACAGTAGTTTTTATTTAATGTTCATAAAAAAATAAAACCTCCTGGTGAAACAATATTGTCTTAAGAAAGTGTTGCATTAAAAGTTCTGTTTACTTTTATAAAGAAATATACCTGTACTGTACAGTATTTACAGAGAGGTTGGTAACACTGTTCTACTTAAGAAAATCTTGGCAACAGTTTTCATGTTAATATTTTGATGGAGTGTGAATTATTGATGTGAACTTAAGGCGACAACTATAAAGGTGATTGGCAAGTTTAACTGTTGAGACTCAGTTATTAAGTGAACATCTGCCTCAACCTTCTGTTATGTAAACAAAAAACAAATGTTTACCTTGCGTGTGTTAGGATGCGGCAGTCCCTTTATCTTCCACCATCTTGCTTGTCTTGTTTGCATCTTGAGGTGACATAAGTGACACTCATCTGTGTTGACTACACCTACCCTGTAAATGTGTGTTAGTAGAACTGAACCCTAAGGTGAACATTTAACAAGCCTTGGTATGTCTCAACACCTGAAGTTGGCACCGTTATAAGTTTCCAGCACTGGCGGGGCAGGTGTTAGTACACTACAGAGAACATCTAGTATCCTCCCCTGACACATCAAGGCTCACCGGTCAACAAATCACAAATATGTGGTTTATGGACCTGCAATAAACACACTGCAATGTTACGTTAATCAGTTAAGTGGTAAACTTGTACTTACCTTAACCCTTTGGTACGAGCATCTCAGTCTTTGGTGCCACAGATAACTGTACTGTACTGTACTGTACTGTACTGTACTGTACTGTACTTGTACTTACCTTAACCCTTTGGTACGAGCATCTCAGTCTTTGGTGCCACAGATAACTGTACTGTACTGTACTGTACTGTACTGTACTGTACTGTACTGTACTGTACTGTACTGTACTGTACTGTACTGTGCTGTGCTGTGCTGTACTGTACTGTACTGTACTGTACTGTACTGTACTGTACTGTACTGTGCTGTACTGTGCTGTGCTGTACTGTACTGTACTGTACTGTACTGTACTGTACTGTACTGTACTGTACTGTAGGGCGACACACGTCTTTATACTATGGCCGTTTATTAATTCTTGACAGGTAATCACTTCTCACACTGTAAAACAAAACCATACAGTATTAGCTGCAGAATTGATCTGTGTTTTATCAATAAAATATATATATTGTCGGTAAAACAATGTTTAAGAAAATAATTATTTCCCTGTGATAGGCTGCCATACCCGGCCTACTTATATAGTACAAACTTAAGGCTGAACTAAACCAAATATTACTAAGATGTATACATGGTTGTCGTTAATGGTGAAGTCACATGTATACATGGTTGTCGTTAATGGTGAAGTCAGATGTATACATGGTTGTCGTTAATGGTGAAGTCAGATGTATACATGGTTGTCGTTAATGGTAAAGTCAGATGTATACATGGTTGTCGTTAATGGTGAAGTCAGATGTACATTTTCCCTTGGTGTATTTATTTAAATGTGTGTGTGGAGAGAGAGAGAGAGAGAGAGAGAGAGAGGAAACCCGGCAGGATGTACAGTAATTAGAGACATAAAATAACGCCAGTAGATATAAAACAGGAGAGGAGAAAGTGAAGGTAAAAATGACACCGAAAAAAGGATGAAATCAGGAAACGAACAAAGGAAGAGGAAAAAATGATAATAATGAGGAAATATACAAAAATAAGGGATAACGTGCTAAACAGATAAAGTTCTAAATACAGTGATAAAAATAACTGACAGATAAGAAAAGGGAAGGCAGGAAAACATGATAAATAGATAAGATAATGAATTGAATAATAAGAGAATGGAAGAAAAGTTGATAAATAGTGAAGAAACAAATGATGAGACGAAGACGTAATATGGACAAGTTTTAAAGGCGTACATGGTGATATACGTACATGGTGACACACACACCCACACACACACAGAGGCCCCCGGGGGTAGAGAATCAACAGGAAAACTGGACAAGAAAAATCCAGAAATACGAGCTGAAAAGATCAGTGCTGATGGCCGAAGGAGGAAGAGAGGGAGAGAGGGAACGGGTGGGTAGTGGAGGAGAGTAATGATGGAGTGTGGTGGTGGAAGGGTGAGGGAGAGGCAGGGTGGGAGTGAGGGAGAGTGATGGTGGAGTAGTGGTGGAGGGGTGAGGGAGAGGCAGGCAGGGTGGGGTGAGGGAGGGAGAGGCAGGGGAGGGAGGGAGAGGTGGTGGGAGTGAGGGAGAGTGATGGTGGATAGTGGTGGTGGTGGGAGGGGGGGTGAGGGAGAGTGATGGTGGAGGGTGGTGGAGGGGTGAGGGAGAGGCAGGGGGGGAGAGGGAGAGGACAGGAGGAGGGGTGAGGGTGAGGGAGAGGCAGGGTGGGAGTGAAGGAGAGTGATGGTGGAGTAGTGGTGGTGGTGGAGGTGAGGGAGAGGCAGGTGGGGAGTGAAGGAGAGGATGGCGGGGAGAAAAGGGTGAGGGGGTGGAGGGAGAGGCAGGGTGGGAGCAGGAGGGGAGAGTGGACAGGGAGAGGGGTGGAGGGGTGAGGGAGAGTGAGGGTTGGTGAGGGTGGAGTGGTGGTGAGGGAGGAGGGTGGGAGGAGGGAAGGGAAGGAAAAATAAGCATGTGGATAATGAAGGAGAGTAATGATGGAGAGTTGTGGAGGAGGAGTAGAGGGAGGAGAGATAAATGAGGAATACTGGTTAGTGTAGAATAAACGTGAAGTGATAAAGATGGTGAGAGAGAGAGAGAGAGAGAGAGAGAGAGAGAGAGAGAGAGAGAGAGAGAGAGAGAGAGAGAGAGAGAGAGAGAGAGATAATGGCATGTAAATGGGGAGTGTTGGAGGAGGTATGGTGGGGAGGAGAGGTAACCCTGGGCTACAAGAAGAAGAAGAACAAGAAGAAGAACAACAACAAGAAGAACAACAACAAGAAGAACAACAACAAGAAGAACAAGAAGAAGAACAAGAGCGCGTGTAGGCAGCCCAACACAACTTTCTTCGACACACTAACACGCGGAGCTCAATTTATCCTCCCTAGATTCACTCCCTGCCTTCTACACGCCACCCCCACCCTGGCCTCTACACGCCTTCCATCTACACGCCTCCCCTACCCTGGCCTCTACACGCCTTCCATCTACACGCCTCCCCCTGTTCTATACACGCCACCCATGCCTTCTACACTAGACCCGACCATCCATACTCCGGCCATGCCTTCTACACGCCTTCCCCTTCCATCTACACGCCTGTCATGCCTTCTCACACGCCTTCTTCCATCTAAACGCCTCACGCCTCTACACGCCTTCCCCTTCCATTCACACGCCTGTCATGCCTTCTACACGCCTTCCCGTACCATCTACACATCTCACGCCTTCTACACGCCTCTTCCCCTTCCATCTACACGCCTGTCATGCCTTCACACGCCTTCCCCTTCCATCTACACGCCCGTCATGCCTTCACACGCCTCTCCCCTTCCATTCACATCGCCTCATGTCAATGCCTTTCCCCAGTCCTCCCCACGCCCCTTCGTCCCCCGCACACCACCCACTATAGCTCTCTAGGATGCCGAGTCCTCAGCCTCACCTTCCGCAGTACACCCCATCTCACCGGTGGGCCAAAGGGGTTAACATTATGAGGGGGGGGGAGGAGATCAGTGATAATGGCAGTGTGTTATTGTGGTGGCTGGGTGTAGTGGGGGAGACTGTGTGTATGTGGACAGGTGAAAGTTTGGCCCAGTGTTGTGATGTGGTGTGTGTGTGTGTGTGTGTGTGTGTGTGTGTGTGTGTGTGTGTGATTGTTTACGTACATCAGTTACTTTAAGACCACTACCCCTAAATAATTCTACACCAATGTACACAAAACCTAAACAACAACAAAGAACTGTCCTTCACATAACACAACCTCCATTAAGTAACGTCAACACAGTTACTAATCACCTCTAATGGAAACGAATTCAACTCACATTCTCCCTAGCAACCACGACAGCTCAGACAAGTGGATCGGTTGCTAAGGTGATAATGTATGCAGCAACAAAACCTTTTAGTCTGTATGGCGGTAATATAACCTGTGTACACTTCAGGTTATGTAAATATTAAAAGCGTAAAGATATGATATCAATGTTTGTTTGGCTAGGTTAAGTTCACGGGTAAACAGAATGCACGAACACTATATTTGACAGGTCCAACAGGTGTAAGTGCTGGTCCAACAGGTGTAAGTGCTGGTCCAACAGGTGTAAGTGCTGGTGCTGGTGAGTGGCAGTAGCAGGTATGAATCTACTATCACACATTATGACCACTTAACATGTATGGTATAATACGAACACCTGACACACACACACACACTTAGCCTCTGAGTATGTTTAACGGACAGGTATGATGCCGACACACAACATGCATACTTTAGGCTCCTGGACGTGTGAATATTACAGGAATTAGAGTACAGTTACATCAACCTCAAGTGTGACGTATATTTGTTTATTTTTTCTAAACAAGAATAATTGAAACTTCTCACCCAAGTTATATGTCTCATCGGAAGAGGGGAGGGGAGGGGGGAGGGGAGGTGGAGGGAGATATTAACCATCTTCCTGTCGTAAAGTTTAGAGTGAGTCAGTTTTAGATACTTTCTCTCCCATCTCCAGTTATAGGTATTCATCTGACTTAAGAATCTTTCAAAAACTATCATTGTGTTGTAACTTGAATGAGTTAAGACACATTCTCACATATCCAGTTACGGGGAAAGTTTGACGTAAGAATCTCCGAGACACAATCTTGGTGTGGTAACAAGCGTGCACAGTTAAGGTGGCCAGAAAAAGGTATGAGATAGTAAAGGCGTGAGTAGGCTTTGTCCAAGGCTTAACAAGTGGCATCATCAAGTTTCACAATATTAAGGAGAGAAATCTCAATAGTTTCACTGATATTATCCGTGTGAACGTCTGGGGAGGTGTGTGTGGGCGGCGTGGGTGGGTGGGTGGGGTGTGGTTGGGTGGGGTGTGGATGGGTGGGTGGTGTACGGATATGGGGGGGGTACAGGTGTAGTCTTGAATAGTATGGACGTGGGTTGGTATGGACGTGGGTTGGTATGGACGTGGGTTGGTATGGACGTGAGTTGGTATGGACGTGGGTTGATATGGACATGGGCGGTGCACAGGCATGGGTAACACATGTTTCTTGGGTGACATGAACGTGGGTTTTCGTGGGCGTGGGCGTCTTGTGGGCGTAGGAGAGAACCATCCCAACACCCATCACCCACGTCTACCAGAACACAATATCGAGCACTTCAAGAACACTTCACCGAGACCAGAGGACACGAGGGGGGCAGACTTAAGACGTCTTAAAGGACTTGAAGGCGTGAGGAAGGAGGAGGAAGGGGAGGAGGTGCCAAAGAAAGGGAGAGGAATAGGTGAATAAAGGAGAGAATACGGAAAGAGGAAAGAGGAGGAGAGGAAGAGTGAAGATAGGTGGAGACGAAGGACAGAAGAGAGAGAGAGAGAGAGAGAGAGAGAGAGAGAGAGAGAGAGAGAGAGATGTGAGAAAGGGAGAAAGGAGAGACAAAGGAAAGCCTGGGAAAGAGAGATAAGAGAAAGAGTGACTGCTCAGGGTGTTCCTGATTTTTGCCTGTCAACTGCACTGGTGGAAAGAGAATACACCTCACAGGCCACTTACGTACACTGACCCTGTATATCACGTACACACATCCTACACATAACGTTCTCACACTGACCCTGCATATCACGCACACACATCCTGCACAATCACGTACACACAGCTCTGGCAATCACGTACACAACATCCCACATCACGTACACTGGACCCTGCACACACATCCTACATCACGCACACTGACCCTGCATATCACGTACACACATCCCACAATCACGCACACACAGTCTACAAATCACGTACACACATCCCACATCACGTACACTGACCCTGTATATCACGGACAAACATCCTACATCACGTACACTGACCCTGCATATCACGTACACACATCCTACAATCACGTACACACAATCTACAATCACGTACACACATCCTACATCACGCACACTGACCCTGCATATCACGTGCACACATCCTACATCAAGTACACATCCTACAATCACGTACACACAATCTACAATCACGTACACACATCCTACAACATGAACACATATTCTACGTCAGGTGTAGCATGTAATTCTGCTGGAAGTTCAGGTGAGCTTGTTGTAAAACCTGGACCTTCTGTACCACACACACACACACACACACACACACACACACACACACACACACACACACACACACACACACACACACACACACACACACATGCACACACACACACACACACACACACACACACACACACACACACACACACACACACATCCAGACCTGGTGCTGACGGCTTGTTTGTAATCCCTTCCCATATTAACAGGGTACGCGGGAGGGAGAAGGGAGGGAATGTGAGGGAAGGGAGGGAAGTAGGAGGGGAAACAAAGGATGGGAAGAAGAGGGAGAGGAGGGGAGAGTGGAGGGGGAAGGGAGAACAAGGATGGAATGTAGGGGAGATGAGTGAGGGGGAGGGAATGGAGGAATAAGTGGGAGGTGAAGGGAAGTGGAGTTAGGAGGGAGAAGGGAGGAGAAAGGCGAGAGGAGAAAGAAGAGACTAGAGAGGAAGAGAGGAAAGGGCGAGAGGAGTGAAGAAGAGAAGGGAAATGAGGAAGGAGAGGGAAGGGAGAAAGGAGAGGGAAGAAAGGAAGGAGAGGGAGGAGGAATGAGAGGGAAGGGAAGTAGAAAGAGAAGGTAGGGAGAGTACCGCCCCCTTGGAACATGTTTATGCATGGGAGGGAGCCATCTTGACGCATCTGGCTAGACAGCGCCCGTCAGCCAGGCCATTTGGTTAGGGAAGCACCACGTTGAGTCTCTAAACCAGGCTATACGAACTAATCAAACCTAAACTAACCTAAATTAACCTAACTTAACCTAGGATGGTTATGTTATGTTATGTTATGTTGGACCGGGCTGGGCTATGCTGGGTTGGGTTGGGTTGGGTTGGGTTGGGTTGGGTTGGGTTGGGTTGGGTTGGGTTGGGTTGGTTGGGTTGGGTTGGGTTGGGTTGGGTTGGGTTGGGTTAGGTTGGGCTGGGTTGGGCTGGGTTGGGTTGGGCTGGGTTGGGTTGGGTTGGGTTGGGTTTGGGTCGGTTGGGCTGGGCTGGGTCGGGCTGGGCTGGGCTGGGCTGGAGTTGGGTTGGGTTGGGTTGGGTTGGGTTGGGTTGGGTTGGGTTGGGTTGGGTTGGGTTGGGTTGGGTTGGGTTGGGTTGGGTTGTGGGCTGGGTTGGGCTGGGTTGGTTGGGTGTTGTTGGTGTGGTCGGTTGGGCTGGGCTGGGTCGGGCTGGGCTGGGCTGGGTTGGTTGGTTGGGTTGGTTGGGTTGGTTGGTGGGTTGGGTTGGGTTGGTTGGGTTGGGTTGGGTTGGGTTGGTTGGGTTGGGTTGGTTGGTTGGGTCTGGGTTGGGCTGGGCTGGGTTGGGCTGGGCTGGGCTGGGTCGGGCTGGGTTGGGCTGGGCTGGGCTGGGTTGGGTTGGGTTGGGTTTTACTGTGATCTTGAAAGGTTATATCACAAACTTGTATACTTCTCCCTTATATGTATTTTTATTAAGCAACACAACGTCAGACGCTGCAGCCAATCACAGCGTGGATGACAGTCGCTCTTTAGCCTCTCCTGCCTCCTTCAGTACCTCACCCAACTCTCCTTGTCATTAATACACAGGATCGTGACTATTGCCTAATGAGCGTATATCACACACACACACACACACACACACACACACACACACACACACACACACACACACACACACACACACACACACACACACACACACACACACACACACACACACACACACAGGGATCAGCTCTACACCCTAAAATACAGTTGCATTTGCTTAGGAAGTTTATTAGGTATAAGACATGTCCCAGTAGACAGTGTCATTGCTTGAGCTTGCCAAGAGTTAGCTACTGGGGAGTAAAAATATATCCTAGTACAATTTCCTTAGTTTAGCTTATCAAAGTTAGCTGTTGGGTCCAAGGGAAGGAGAGGGAGGAGAGGGAGGGTGGGGGCTATGCTGAGGAAAAGACACTTGGGAGGAGGGGAGGGAGAGGAGGGGGCTATGCTGAGGAAAGACACTAGGAGGGAGGGAGGAGAGGGTTTGATTTTGCGCTTGCAGAGCTACTTTGTGCACCCACACTCATCCTGTGAGCAGTGGCGCAAGGATACAAGTAGGGTTTACAAGGGGTCATAATAATTAGCCCCGGTTGTCAGGATGAGAGGGTGCGAGGGGTGGGCTGAGGAAGGATAGGAGGAGGGAGGAGGGAGAGGGGGTGAGGGGTGGGCTGAGGAAAGACACTTGGAGGAGGGGAGGAGAGGAGGGTGAGGGCTATGCTGAGGAAAGACAGTAGGAGGAGGAGGGAGGGAGGGAGAGAGGGGATGAGGGGTGGGCTGAGGAAAGACACTTGGAGGAGGGAGGAGGGAGAGGGGGGTGAGGGGTGGGCTGAGGAAAGACACTAGGAACAGGGAGGAGGGGGTGAGGGGGTGGGCTGAGGAAAGACATTAGGAGGGAGGGAGGTAAGGAAGGTGAGGGGGCTATGCTGAGGAAAAGACACTAGGAGGGAGGGAGGAGGAGGGGGCTATGCTGAGGAAGACACTAGGAGGAGGGAGGAGGGAGAGAGAGGGGGTGAGGGGTGGGCTGAGGAAAGACACTAGGAACAGGGAGGGAGAGGGGGTGAGGGGTGGGCTGAGGAAAGACATTAGGAGGGAGGGAGGTAAGGAAAGTGAGGGCTATGCTGAGGAAGACATTAGGAACAGGGAGGAGAGGGGTGAGGGTGGGCTGAGGAAGGACACTAGGAGGAGGGTCGTGCAGGAGCCAACCACACGCTGAAATAACCAGCGGAAGGACGGTTTACTACACTACCACGCGGCCAGAGAAACCCACCAGGGAGAGCGGGGCGGGCGGGCTATCGAGTGTGTGTGTGTGTGTGTGTGTGTGTGTGTGTGTGTGTGTGTGTGTGTGTGTGTGTGTGTGTGTGTGTGTGTGTGTGTGTGTGTGTGTGTGTGTGTTCTCTAATAAACATAAACCAGCCACTGAAACCTCGAAATGGTATTTCCTCCTATAATATGCAGAGACCAATTACGAACTCATTAGGTTAATTTATTGTACTCGGGAGATTGACACCGTACTCAAAGAGGGTTGTCAAGGGTCTCAAGAGCTACATATCATACTCGAGGCTGGGATCGTACTCTCGACAACGTACTCGGGGGATTAGCAACACACTCAAGGCCTTGGCATCGTAATCAATGAGTTGTCTATGTACTCGAAGTTGGGCATCGTACGGTACTCTGAGGGTGGTGTAGTACTAAGGGGTCATCAAAATAGTCAGAATGTTAACTTCCCCGAGGCCGAAATCGTCCTTACGATACGGTGTGGCGTCCGAAATACCTCCACCAGAAACAACAACAACAACAACAACAACAACAATAATAATAATAATAATAATAATAATAATAATAAAATAATAATAATGTTTATCCAGTATAATCATCATACCAGTTTACAATTAGTTTGACACGTATAATAACTAAGCAGGCATATATTTCAGTATGTATATAGACAGTACAGGTATACGGTATACATAGACCGCGGAGGTATACAGTTTCCAATATATACCTAGACAGTACAGGTATACGGTATACAGAGACCGCGGAGGTATACAGTTTCCAATATATACCTAGACAGTACAGGTATACGGTATACATAGACCGCAGGTACTGGTTTCCAATATATACCTAGACAGTACAGGTACGGTATACAGAGACCGCGGAGGTATACAGTTTCCAATATATACCTAGACAGTGCAGGTATACGGTATACAGAGACCGAGGTATACAGTTTCAATATATACCTACAGTAGACAGTACAGGTATACGGTATACATAGACCGAGGTATACAGTTTCAATATATACCTACGAGACAGTACAGGTATACGGTATACAGAACCGAGGTATACAGTTTCAATATATACCTAGACAGTACAGGTATACGGTATACATAGACCGCAGTATACAGTTTCCAATATATACCTAGACAGTACAGGTATACGGTATACATAGACCGCGGAGGTATACAGTTTCCAATATATACCTAGACAGTACAGGTATACAACAAAAGTAAACAGTAAGGTAATTTAACCTAACAATTCACCAACCATCAAGGATTTTATTTATTTATCTATTATAATTTATTCTGTGATGGACTAAAAATTTCACAAGTCAACTAAGGCGTCTATGGCTTGGGTCTGACGTCCCACATATCACAGACAGGTTGAGATGGACAGGTATATGTCTCTCTATGGTCAGACATATTAGACAGGTTGTTAAAGCAGAGTGTTAGTGTAATTCTAATATAATTTGAGTTCATTAGTTGAGTCAAAGTGTTTTATGGTTTCTTCAGATACGAGAAATATTCATAGTAAAGAACTTATGAGAATCTGGAACCCGAGTCAATATATCTTTAAGTCAAGTTCAGCCTCACAAAGGAGTCACAAGTGGTTCTAAGACACTTTATTTGGAGGGTCTCGGACACCTTCATAACACAATAACACTGATTCTCACGTCGGGGAAAAAAACAAAACAAATGTATATAAATTTTTCCGCTGAACTTAAGTCAATGTCGAGAAATGCCCGCGGCTCTCTCTCTGTGTGCGTGTGTGTGTGTGTGTGTGTGTGTGTGTGTGTGTGTGTGTGTGTGTGTTTTCGAACAAGGCTTTTCACAGATGAATTCCTCACGTAATAATCAGGGACTCCATCTGGTAGTAGAGAAGTTGGATTTTCAGCTAATCTAAAATGATAACCAACCTTCCCCCTGTTCCCTACTACCCTCCTCTCCTTCCCGACACCTCCTCTCCTAACCCCCACCCCTCCTCTCTAACCCCCCACCCCTTCCTCCCTAACCCCCCACCCTCCTCTCCTAACCTACACCCCCCTCCTCTCTAACCCCCACCCCTCCTCTCCCTAACCCCACCCTCCTCTCCTAACCCCTCACCCCTCCTCTCCTAACCCCACCTCTCTCCAACCCCCACCCCCTCCTCCTAACCCCCACCCTCCTCTCCTAACCCCCACCCCTCTCTCCTAACCTCCCACCCTCCTCTCCTAACCCCACCTCCTCCTCTCAACCCCCCCCACCCTCCTCTCCTAACCCCCACCCTCCTCTCTAACCCCTCACCCCTTCTCCCTAACCCCTTCCTCTGCTAACCCCCCACCCCCTCTCCTAACCCCCCCTTCTACCCCCTCCTCTCTAACCCCCACCCCCCCTCTCCTCCCTAACCACCTCCTCCTCTCCCAACCCCCCCACCCCCTCCTCTCCTAACCCCCCCACCTCCTCTCCTCACCCCCCACCTCCTCTCCCTAACCTCCCACCCCTCCTCTCCTAACCCCCACCCTCCTCCTAACCCCTACCCTCCTCTCCCCCCCACCCTCCTCTCCTAACCCCCACCTCCTCTCTAACCTCCCACCCTCCTCTCCTAACCCCCCCACCCCTCCTCTCCTAACCCCACCTCCTCTCCTATCCCACCTCCCTCTCCTAACCTCCCACCCCTCCTCTCCTAACCCCCACCCCCCTCCTCTCTAACCCCCACCCCTCCTTCCAACCCCCACCCCTCCTCTTCAACCCCCACCCCTCCAACCCCACCCCTCCTCTCCTAACCCCCCACCCTCCTTTCCCACCCCCCACCCCCTCCTTCCCCCCTCTCCACCCCCACCCCTCCTTCCTAACCCCCACCTCCTCTTCTAACCCCCCACCTCCTTTCTATCCCCCCACCCCTCCTTTTCTCACCCCCCCACACCCTCCTCTCCTAACCTCCCACCCCCCTCTCTCCTAACCCCCCACCCTCCTCCTAACCCCACACCCTCCTCCTAACCCCCCACCCCCTCCTTCCTAACCCACTCTCCTTCCCCACCCCTCTTCCTAACCCCCCCCCTCTCTTAACCCCCACCCTTCCTCCTCACCCCCACCCCTTCCTCTCCTAACCTCCCACCCCTCACCACCATCCCTGAGGTCATCTGAGACGCACTTACAACACGTCACGTTACGGAAACCGACTCGTAAAGTTTCAAGACATGCACCAAGTATAGCGTGTTTATTGTAACCTAAAGGGAGCAATAAGTGTTAAATGTTACTACTTTAGCGAGGACATTCAGGATTTCACCAGGACCAAGTATACCACGCCCTACCTCATCCGAACACAGCATAACCGAACACCCTACCTCATCCGAACACAGCATAACCGAACACCCTACCTCGTCCGAACACAGCATAACCGAACACCCTACCTCATCCGAACACAGCATAACCGAACACCCTACCTCGTCCGAACACAGCATAACCGAACACCCTACCTCATCCGAACATAGCCTAACCAAACACCAAAAACATACCAATACGAACACCACGTCCCAAACAGTAACACAATAAGCAATAAGTGACAAAAAAAGGAAGCTGTCAATCTCAAAAGAGGTGAGAGACGTCAACAAAGGGTAAAGGGGAAGGGAGGTTGAGGGTGGGGGGTTGAGGGTGGGGGTTGAGGGGTGGTGGGGTGGAGGAGGTAGAAGGGGTTGAGGGTGTGGGGGTTGAGGGTGGTGGGGTGGAGGAGGGTAGAAGGGTTTGAGGGTGGTGGAGGGAAAAGGGTGGAGGATGGTGAGTGGTGGAGGTCTGAAGGTGGAGGGTGGTGGAAGAGGGTGTTGAAGGTACACGGTGGTGGACAGTTGAGGGTGGTAAGTGGCGGGAGTTGAGGGAGGAGGGGTGGAAGAGGGTGGTAGAGGTGGAAGATGGAAGAGGGTGTTGGAAGGTTTAGAGTGGTGGAGAGCTGAGGGTGGTGGAGAGTTGAGGGTGGTGGAGGATAGAGGCTAGAGGAGTAAGAGTGGTGGAGGTGGTTGTTGGTGAGTGGTGGAGGTTTGAGAGTGGCGTAGAATTGAGGGTGGCAGAGGGTGTTGGAGGGTGGTGGAGTGTGTTGGAGGGTGGTGGAGGATAAAGGCTAGAGGAGTAAGAGGTGGTGGAGGTGGTTGGTGGTGAGTGGTGGAGGTTTGAGTGGCGTAGAATTGAGGGTGTGAGGGTGTTGGAGGGTGGTGGAGAGTGTTGGAGGGTGGTGGAGGATAGAGGCTAGAGGAGTAAGAGTGGTGGAGGTGGTTGGTGGTGAGTGGTGGAGGTTTGAGTGGCATAGAATTGAGGGTGGCAGAGGGTGTTGGAGGGTGACAGAGAGTGTTGGAGGGTGGTGAAGAGTGTGATGTCGAGGTAACCTTTCCTCTCGGTGTGTTCAGGGCAAACGCAGACAGGTAAACAAGCAGTTCTTTTTATTACAGGAGAAACTGGGTCAGACTGCCTGTGTACCACGACCTGATGTATGTGTGTGTGTGTGTGTGTGAGTGGTGGTGTACGTGAAACCCTTTGCTGTACGTGAAATCTTTTGGTCTTTGAAAGCTTTTGATGTACAGTACTTGAAACCTTCTGGTGTACGTGAAACCTTCCGTGTGTAACCATGACCTGATGTGTGTGTGTGTGTGTGTGTGTGTGTATGTGTGATGGTGGTGGTGTCACAATTCGCGTCTGGGAGTTCAGTAAGCTCGAGTTCCTAATATTCATGGAATTTAAGATAAATACTTCAATTTTATTGTGAATATTTTCAAATCCGGTATAAATGCATTGTTAAGTGACATCATCATTTATTTCCGTATATAAAAGACTTCACAACATTTACAAAAACCATCTTGACACACAATTGTTCACATTACAAGAAAGAAAATAACTCAAAATAAAAGAAAAATTCACCTACAATACAAAAAAATAGTAAATCAAAGTAAAAAAAAAGTCAAGGTATAAAAAAATTAATCAAAGTATAAAAATAGTAAATCAACGTATAAAAAAAATAATAAAACTTTAAATACAGTAAAACTTCACATAAACAGATTTTACCATTAATTCCAAAATGAGGGAGACACGACATCATTACTAACAAAACAGTGAGTATTAAGCTAACTAGGCTTTTGGCGTCGAGTCGGGAGTTATCAGAGCGGCCTCCTTGTCAGCCAGAGAGCCAATTAACGCAGCCCGGGGAAGGTCAAGAGCGCCGTTAACCTAGTTGCTTCATAACTACTGAAATTTTTCCTTCCTGCGTTGACAAGCAGTGAGTTCAGTGTGTGGGGGTGTAGGGGGAAGGTGTGTGTGTGGGGGAGGTGTGTGGGGGGAGGTGTGGGGGGAGGTGTGTGTGGGGGAGGTGTGTGTGGGGGAGGTGTGTGTGTGGGGGAGGTGGGGGAGGGTGGGGGGGGAGGTGTGGGGGAGGTGTGTGGGGAGGTGTGTGTGGGGGAGGTGTGTGGGGGGAGGTGTGTGGGGAGGTGGAGGAGGTGGGGAGGTGGGGGAGGTGTGGGGGGAGGGGGGGGAGGTGTGGGTGGGGGGGCAGGTGGGGAAGGGGGGGAGGTGTGTGGGGGAGGTGTGTGGGGGGAGGTGGGGAGGTGGGGGGAGGTGTGGGGGGAGGGGGGAGGGGAGGGGGGAGGGAGGTATGGGGGAGGGGTATGGGGGAGGTGTATGGGGGGAGGTGTATGGGGAGAGGTGTGTGGGGGAGGTGGGAGGGGGAGGTGTGGGGTGTGTGGGGGTAGGTGTGGGGGAGGTGTGTGGGGAGGTGTGTATATGGGGAGGTGTGGGGAGGTGTGTGTGTGGGGGAGGTGTGGGGGAGGTGGGAGGGAGGTGGGAGGAGGTGTGTGGGGAGTGTGTGGGGAGTGTGTGGAGGGAGGTGTGTGTGTGTTTAAGGTAAGATTTGGCGAAGAGGGAAAGATTGTTTCTCTCTCTCTCTCTACACCGTATACATGTGTGTGTATGTGTTAGGCAAGTTATCAATGTGCATATATTCATATTTAAGTATGAATTCATGTGTCTGTATTTGTTTGTGTGTATTCGTTCTCGCGTTTGTGTTTGTTCATATGTTAGTATGTACTTAACTACCTGTATAGACGCGTGAGACCTCAGTCAAGTTGAAGGTGTACAAGGCCACCCTTCCAACACGTACTACCCGATCCTCCAAAACACCGACGGAAATACTCACACACATTCCCACGAGTATAAGCTCAACAATACGGTGTTGTGCCTCAGTTCCTTGGCATTTATACACAGATCTCAGGGGGGAAGGAGATAGGGGGAAAATGTCACTGTGGTGAATTTCAAACTCTGGCGGTATGCATTGTAAGATTTCGATTGATTTTTTTTAATGTTTGATCAGGAAGGAGGTGACATGATATAGCTAATTGGTTTAATGAAGGATGTAGAAATTGGTTTGAGTTTGTGCCCTCGCTGAAGTGCTAGGTGTGAGCGAGGGTAGTAGTGGTGACGACGGCCTTGGTGTGAGCGAGGGGGCCCAGTTCAGTCTGTTGGTGTCACATTTACTTGATTTGTTTGGTTGGGAGATGGGCGATCACTTGCTTAGGCGTTGTTTAACTTTACCATAAAGGCAATTCAGGAGGAATTCTGAATCGGTTCATCTAGCATAGGATTATTTCATACATTAAGGTTAACCACACACACACACACACACACACACACACACACACACACACACACACACACACACACACACACACACACACACCCTGATGGTATATAGAAGGATGTCGCATCATTGTCTCCTCTACAACCTTGGCTCCTCCCTGTAACATCTCCAGTACGCAGAAGAGGAAGGGCGGCGGCGACCAAGAATTGCGTCTTACCTGCGTTACTGTTCGTCGGGTCGTACAACAATGAGACATATTCGACGAAAAACAATTCCCTCGCGTGGAAAAAAGTATTCACGGTCAGCCAGTGAGGAGAGGCGGGTGCTGGGTCGATTAATAGTAAAAAAAAAAAAGTTCTCTTCAGTGGACACTCAGTCGACGTATTAATTAACACTGCCAAGTTCCACCGCACTATACCAGGAGCCGCCTCACTATACCAGGAGCCGCCTCACTATACCAGGATCCTCCACCTTCCAGACCCCCTCATCATACCGGATCCTCACCAGGATCCCCTCACTATACCAGTACCCCCTAACTATACCAGTACCCTCTCACTATACCAGGACCCCCTTACTATACCAGAATCCCCCTCACTATACCAGTACCCCCTCACTATACCAGAATCTCCCTCACTATACCAGGAGGCGGCGGAGGAAAGACAAACATTGCATCACTTTTATAAATGACGAGTTTCCGCTCAGCTCAAAGGTCACCTTAGTTCCTCAGTCGGGTGGCACAGACCGCCCTTGACGCCCCGTGCCAACCTTACCACCAGACAACTGTGAACCTGTGTCTTGTAGTCAAACCTCACGCTATAGCATCTAGCTGCTGAACAACAATAATCCCACTTGATGAACAAAATCAAACACCTGCTGAACAAAATCAAATATCTGCCAATAAAAACAATAATCTCACCTGCTGAACAAAAACAATTATCTCCCTTGCTGAACAAAAGAAAACACCTACTGAACAAAAGAAAACACCTACTGAACAAAACAACACACCTGAACAAAAACAATAATCCCACTTATTGAACAAAAACAACAAACTGAACAAAGAAACAACACCTACTAAACAAAAAAAAAACACATCTACTGAAAAAAACACAACCAGTGAACAAAAACAAAACAAAAAAACCTAAACCACAACTAACCAACAAATAAAAGACCTTTGAAACAATTAAAATAAATATTAATAGTATCCGCTTAGACAAACCATTATAACCCCACGTGATTTAGTTCTGAACGCTGATTGGTTAAGAAATGACTGCTGAATGAGATGATTGGTTGGAAATGATAACGTACAGTGCACACGTGTTATTGTTGATACACATATAAAAAAACGGGAAGGATATAAATCAGTAATATTTTTTTTTAGTTAACACCTCACCTCACCTTGCCTCAGCTCAGCTCACCTCACCTCACCTCACCTCGCCTCACCTAGCCTCACATAATCTCGCCTCATCTCACCCCACATCATCTCACTCACCTCACCTGCCCTCACATCACATCATCCCACCTCATCACCTCACCTCATGACCTGTTAACATATAAGAGAAGAAAAGTCGTCATACTATTTATTTACTCCCATTAAAACCTCCACAAAATCCCCCCAAACAGAGTCTTTGTACAAGGAACCAAAATACCAAACTTGGGGGAAGGGGGAATGAGTGTTCTGGTGTTACCGTCGGAGTAACATAACGAAGGAGTAAATATGGGTGGGGAGGAGGAGGGTGGGGAGGTGGGGAGGGGATCTGGGACAAACAGAACCATCAATAACGTCTACTGTATATATACCCTCCAAGGAGGTCGGGGGGGGGGGAGAAGAATAACAATAACCTCACTTCCTGAACCAATGATTTTGTTTTTATTTCCCGGAGGAGAATTGTAAGGAGAGATTTTATTGGTGTATCGTGTTTCTCTCTCTCTCTCTCTCTCATATACACAGAGGAAGAATTTATTTTCTTAATGATATTTTCAACGACGTAAAATGGTGTTTAGCGGACCGTAGGGAATATATAACCAGATATATTCAGAAATATACATCCAGGCTGTTTACAAATTCCCTTAATGTTTACCTTAATATTTTGTAGAAGTAATATAAAAAAAAACATTATATAATATATACTGTATTTTTATCCATGTTCACTGTAGCTTTGACCTGCAGGGGAAATTATAAAGATACGGGTAATGTGTAGAAAATTATAGAGAACTTACCGATATTTTCATTGTACTTCTTCAGTATATTATGTAAACACAAACATCAAGGGACTTTGTAAACATCTCGTTTTTACATTATACACACTGCATTTAATTAGAGAGTGACGGTGTAGCGCCTTAACCCTACATATGACACAAATTTATATTACTCGGGAATATGTCCATTAATGGATGTGTATTGCTGAATATAAATGTGTATATTCCAGTATATATGTGTTTATATGCGTATGTAGGGAGAGACGGAATGTACTCAAACGTTTTTATTTGGACATCCTGACACTAACGCACTCATAAAACGTTGGCAGTATGAAATAAACGTTATATAAAGCATTAAACACGACTAAAATACTAACAATGAACTCCAATCCCGAGAGCTGCCATTGTTGTGCAAATTACACGTGAGCCCATATTAAAGGTGTGGGTGCCAGTTAGGTGTCACAAGGGAGCGCTGGTTGGTCAGGTCGTTAGCGTGCTGGCTAGTTTATGAGGTCGTTAGTTGAAGGTTATCACAGTAATTCACTCCTGGGTAAATAAATAATGGCATGGATCAACGAGTAATTTGTAGCTGTGGTCGTATTGGAAGTTTAACATGTGTGTGTGTGTGTGTGTGTGTGTGTGTGTGTGTGTTGACAGTGTGGTGGCTTGTGGTTCTCTCTATCTGTGTCAACTGTGTACTGATGCTGTAATACTCAACACAGCCTTAATTACTATGCCTGTAAGTTGGATAAATAATAGTGCCATAGAATTTTTATATTTCGCAATTATATGGTAGTGCCATTGTATTTTTTTATATTTCACAATTAATTCGAACGCTACATTATTTTTTTTTAACATTTCACAAATAATGATACTACAGTTAATTTAATATTTTACAGTTAATTAATAATGACAGAGCATCGTATTATATTTCACAATCAATTAGTGACGGTATGGTAATTTTTCATGTCACTGTTAATAATGTTACATTTTTTTAATTTCCCTATTATATAATTATGTACACCTCACAATAACAACCAACCTGACAGTGTAAAGTCGTGTGTTTATGCTAGACAGAGAAAAAAAGTTAAATCACTAACTCGGGTTCATATAACTATCACATCAACACTGTGGACACTTCATTACTAGACAGAGGCATCGGACACCTCAGTCAGACTCCACAACAATATACAAGTATAACTTTCAGTAAGTTAAGTAACAGTATATACAGGTGTGCGGAGGGCGAATGGATGCAGCGCTCACTGCCCGTCCTAAGCTTCACTGGTTCGCGCCCCGAGCATCACCAGTTCTCCCAGCTGCGAATGGCGCATAATTTTACAGTTAAAGGTTGTCATGTACTGTGCCGGCCACACCACCTTCCTTTGTATCAGTGTCTGATTCAGGGTGTTGTATCCTCACTCAAAAACGTCCGTCAGGTGTATTGAACCAACTTTCACTTACATTCTCCCACCGAGTAAAAAAAAAAAAAATAACCGGACAGAGAAAATTTGTCAAGTCAGATCACGAAAATCGGAGTGAGTAGATAGCGCCGCCGTAAACGTTAATAAAGTGTAGACTACATCAACACCTGTTCTGACTGGTGTGTGAGTTATAATGAAGGTCTGATATTAACATTGACATGATAAAACTCTTCGGTATACTGTACTGTACGTAATGTTTTCTATGGCGCAGTTTTAATCCTCAGCAGCTAAAATGATACAGCTATTAAAAGAGATACGCTTTGTTATTGATTACCCATGAAAGAGAGCGAGAGAGAGACTGAAAATACTCTTCTTCATTATCTCCGAAAAACATCCTATTATTCTCGTGGGGAACCCTAGAAATAGAACGACATCTCTGGCAATACTACACGAAGTTAAGAGGGTGATTAATGAATGGCATGTTAATATCAGAGGGAATATATATATTTTGAGTCAGAAATATGTCCAATCCTTTGCGCGCTCCTGAAAGATTGAAGTAAAGAGACGGTGATGGAGGTGGGTGGAGAGAGAAAGGGGGAGAGAGGAGGCAGAGGGAGGGTGCAGAGTGAAGGGAGGAAGGTGGTGAGTAGAAGGAAGGGGGAGGTTGAAGGGGGGGTAGAAGTAGAAGATGGAGGAATGAGGAAGGAGTGAGGTGGGTGGAGAGTGGAATGGATGTGAGGGTGGAATGGGATGGGTGGAGGGTGGAATGGGATGGGTGGAGGGTGGAATGGAATACAGGTTGAAGGAGGGAGGGAGGGAGGTAGAAAATGGGGGGAGGAGGAGGTAAGTGACAGTATGAAAGGGTCCAGCTGTTGTCTGAGGTAAAGTTGATCTTTTTCCCTCCACTGTTTCAGCTAACAGGATGTGAGCTGTATATATTAAGACAACCTGAGGTGTAGGGAAGGTTGGGGAGGAGGAAAAGGTGGGGAGGAGGACGTTGGGGAGGGTGGGTGAGGAGAACGAGGGAGGTGGGGGGGAGGAGGACGGGGGAAGGTGGGAGAGGAAGGGTCGAGGGTGAGGCATTAGAGGACGAAGGGGGAGGTATAGGGGGAAAAGAGAGGGAGTGTTGGGGAGGTGAGGGAAGAGGGGAAGGGATAAGGGAAGGGTTATTATGGTGTGAGAGGAAGGGATGGGGGGGTATGAGTGGTGGAGGGGGTGTGAGGTAAGGAGATATTAGGGTAGAGGAAGGCAGGTAAGGTGTAGGGGAGAAGAGGGGGGAGGAGGGTGTGGAGTGTATGGGGAGAGGGTCAGGGAAGAGATGGTGGGAAGGGAAGAAGGAGGAGGAGGAGGAAGTGTAAGAGAGCGATGGAGGTATGATAAAGAGGGTACAGGAGGAAGGAGGTGGAGGCTGAGGAAGGTGGGGATGAGGGATAAATCACCATCAGGAACAAAACTCTCAACTTTCTACAGGAAACAACAACAACACCAAAAAACTACTGACGGAAAGGGAAAGTTCAAAGCACCAAAGGGGTGGAGGCGGGGAGTGGGATGGGGGGTGGGGGGTATAAACGTACATAAACGTTCTAAAGGAGAAAGTAAATCTTAAACGTTTGG
Source organism: Homarus americanus (assembly GCF_018991925.1). Taxonomy (NCBI): domain Eukaryota; kingdom Metazoa; phylum Arthropoda; class Malacostraca; order Decapoda; family Nephropidae; genus Homarus; species Homarus americanus. The sequence goes on from NW_024720028.1 coordinate 340,408, forward strand.
AAGAGGAGGAAGTTCAAAACGTCTGACTGCAAGAAATATAAAAGTTTCAAATGATGGCAAGAGAAATGAAAGTTGAAACAGTTTTGGAGATATAAAAATAACAAGAACGAAAAACATAACAGATGTAAAGTTTGGTCAAAAAAAGTCTATATCGGCACAACAGGTGTTATCTAGACAGCGTTTTAACCTCTAACCATCAGCTGTGACCTTGACCTCTCACACAATCAATTGAAACTTCACGTGAAATTTCAAGCAGTGACCTCGACGATAATTGCACCTTAACAACTCAGACAACATGTGTATCTGTCTATGCTAATTAAACTATCTTTCAAGTTTGATGTCAATCCGATTAGAGCTGCTCGCCTGCTTACCCCAATAAACTTTTCGGGGCGGACGGGGTGACAGGACGGACAGACAGACAGACAGAACACAGATAACACTACGTAACGCCATCTAACGGGAGCATTATAGACGCTTGCTTTTTTCTTTATACTTACAATGGAATTTTTATAATGAGAAACCCAGCGATTCTTAATATGCACATTCACCACTATACACATTAACACTGTACATATTCATCATCATACACATCACTAATACACATTCAACATCATACACATTACTAATAACCAATCAGAGACGAAATGACCCACAAGGAGAAAAATAAACGAACCTGGAGTAATTACATGAATCGTAAACAGCCTAATTATCGATGGTAATTGGGAAGACTCATTAAGGCTCTTGGCTGCGTCGTAATTGGTCTTCGATGTTACTCTCGCTCCCGGGGGAATAATTGGCTCTAATTGGGTTGTTTTGTGACGTCTAGTCAGGTGAAATTGGCTGATGAATCGGCAGTTGAATGATGGCACAAGTGTTCGTCCTCAACTTGTGTTTAATGGGTGGTGGAAATTGGTTGAGAAATTGTGACTCGATAGTGAAGGTGTTGGCAGGTGTATAGTGGAACATTGGCAGGTGGTGTTGGCAGCTGTACAGTGGAACCATGGGAGGTGTTGGCAGCTGTATAGTGGAACATTGGCAGGTGTACAGTGGAACAATGGGAGATGTTGGCAGCTGTATAGTGGAACAATGGGAGATGTTGGCAGCTGTATAGTGGAACAATGGGAGATGTTGGCAGCTGTATGGTGGAACAATGGGAGGTGTTGACAGTTGTACAGTGGAACAATGGGAGATGTTGACAGCTGTATGGTGGAACAATGGGAGGTGTTGACAGCTGTACAGTGGAACAATGGGATGTTGGCAGCTGTATAGTGGAACAATGGGAGGTGTTGACAGCTGTACAGTGGAACAATGGGAGGTGTTGACAGCTGTACAGTGGAACAATGGGAGGTGTTGGCAGCTGTACAGTGGAACAAAGACAGGTGTTGACTGGAACAGTAGGTGTTGCCAGCTGTATGATGAAACAATGGGAGGTGTTGGCAGTTGTACAGTGGAACAATGGCACGTGTTGGCAGTTGTATAGTGGAACAATGGCACGTGTTGGCAGTTGTATAGTGGAACAATGGCACGTGTTGGCAGTTGTATAGTGGAACAATGGCACGTGTTGGCAGTTGTATAGTGGAACAATGGCACGTGTTGGCAGTTGTATAGTGGAACAATGAGGCGGTGTTGGAAGTTGTACAGTGGAACAATGGGAGGTGTTGGCAGCTGTACAGTGGAACAAAGACAGGTGCTGACGGTGGAACAATGGCAGGTGTTGACGGTGGAACAATGGCTTACTCTCCAGAGACGTTTTCCGGGGCGTGGGAGGTGAGGCACATATGGGGTGACTGACAGAATCTTTAAAGAGGAAACATTATCTATCTATCTATCTATCTATCTATCTATCTACCTATCTATCTATCTATCTATCTATCTATCTATCTATCTATCTATCTAGCAGCAGAACACCAAGTAATTATAATAGTACCTCTATGTATCAGTCTGTTACCACACACACACACACACACACTTCAAACTTCAAGTCAAGCAACACAATCAGGAATGAGAGACACTTGTGAGATAAAAACAAACCCATCCTTATATCTTCACTGGAGACACTCACGGCAAGACACACTTCCCTTAAGACAGTATACTAAAGATTATCACACACTCAGCAGAGGATACACTTAACTTTGAAGACACACTCAGAACAGTACACGACAGATAGTGAAGATTCATTTTGACTCAATAGACAGAACTAACACACAGACCATATAAGATATAGCATCGTTTATCAAAAAAGTTCCTGTAATTATCAACCTAAAGTATATTAAGTAAATGTATCTCATTAAGGTCGAGTGTCTGTGTCATTCTGATGCCATTGTTGGAGGTTTATCTTAGCGTGTAAGTGACGACACCCAATTAGCTATATTCTTCACTTGCGACAGGTGTTCATCGTATGAGCTATTGTGACTCCTGTAGCTTAGATATTAACCTCGACTCTCTTTATAATACAATGAAAAGATTATTCAGTTTGTTCTAAAAATAATCAGTACAGGTACACGTTCTCAGGTGTGTAATACAGGTATAGTTATTTCATCGTGTGTTACGCAGGTGGCATAACCCAGGAAGTTACACACAGACACTCAGCTTTCCTCACCAGGGCGGATTACGTCTGTGTGTGTGTGTGTGTGTGTGTGTGTGTGTGTGTGTGTGTGTGTGTGTGTGTGTGTGTGTGTGTGTGTGTGTGTGTGTGTGTCACGCGATGCGACCGTATCATTATCATTACTCACTCGTGTTTCTCTTCTTCAGTCACCTTCCCTCCATCCTCCCACCTCATACTCTCCCTCTCTCTTCTTCTTCCGCCCACCCTCACCTCCCATCTTCTTCCTCCCGCCCACCCCTCACCCTCTTTACCGACACAGCCACGCACTTTCTCCCAATCCACCACCCACAATTACCAACAATGAGCCCGAATCAACAAGTGTATGAGAGAGAGAGAGAGAGAGAGAGAGAGAGAGAGAGAGCAGCCCCTACAACACCTCTCTCTCTCATGTAATACGATTATTTTGACAGGTCTCCCAGTTCCTTCCCTGGAATTCGGAGTGAGGCAACACACTCGTACACCGTCAAAACTGTCATTACAAAGATCCAGGTGAGACAGGTAAGAGCACAGGTGTTTAGTGTTCCCGCTCAGAGGAAGTCAGTGTGTTGTGACGTCATATTCCCCCGTTTTCTGTGAGTAGCTTTTTACGGGGATAATTTTTTTTCCCTGGACAAGGGTTTACTCCGTGGGGGTTTAGGGGCGGATTTTCTCTAGACAGGGATTTTTTTGTATTTTGGATCTGAGAAGTAATTTTCTTTCCCAAGGCTTTTTTTTCCCCTTAAAGCGGATTTTTCCAGGCGGGATTTTCTCTGGTGGGATTTTTCAAGGCGATTTTTCTACTACCAATCTCTACCTTAAACAGAAAATCCAAACACAGAATGACTAAAGAGCCGGAGTTTTATTCTTATGGTAATCATCACACAAAGAAATTGATGTTGACCTATACAAAACGCGTTCGGTTAGGTTAGGTTAGGTTCGGTTAGGCTAGGTTAGGTTAGGTTAGGTTAGGTTAGAGTATCAACTTCACTAACACGCAAACAATTCGTGTTGAAATAAACTAACGGGTTAAATTAAACAATATATTTATATAACTTAACCCAAGACGACGCTGTAGGCACTAAACAGGCGCTACAGAAACCCTACATAGACACAGCTGGAGTCACTACATGTTACTAAACAATCCCAGAACGATACAGAACCTCTATTTAACGGATTACATCGAGAAGAAAGTCCGTTATATCGAGGGTCTGTTAGATTATATAAGCCCCACCTAACGAACTGTAATAGAGATGAAAGTCCGTTATATTGCAGGTGACCGTTAAATGTAAAACCTCCATTTAACGGAATGTATAGAGATAAATCCGTTATAAAGTGTCCGTTAGATATGAAACCTTCATATAACGGAATATATAGAGATAAATCCGTTATATTGAAGTGTCCGTTAGATGTGAAACCTTCATATAACGAACTATATAGAGATGGAAGTCCGTTATATTGTAGGTGAGTTAGATGTGAGACCACCTTTTAACGGATTGTATGGGGGATAAATCCGTTATAGGGAGGTTTCACAGTATGAACATTAAACCAGAAAAACAATCATACACTCACCACCATGTTTACTGCTCCCTGCCTTGACCGCCAGCGTTGGGTTATCCTGAAAACTAAAGAAAAACACAATAAAAATACAATATAAATGAAAAATATGCCTTAGACAATAATCTTTTAGTACAACAATTGTTTTAACTTTTATAAATTAAATTAGAGAGTTTATGTGTCTGGTAATGTGTTTTATGAATTACATTGTGTGTGTGTGTGTACTCATAACATCAACAAATGAACGAGAACAGTCTCCCCTTCCCCACACTGACTCCACTAAATAAACACACACACACACGCGCGCGCGACAGTGAACAAGGTAGCGCACTTTACAACATCCAGGTCTTACCTTTGTTCACCCTATTTTCTCAGCTCCCAGTTCACGCGAGTCTCAGAGAAGCGTCCCAATGAACCACTCAAATTAATAGCCACTCACGGTTTAAGTTTCTCAGTAATTCATACGTTAAAAGTTTCCCTTAACTAGTCATATGGGGAAAAAATTAATTGGTTCACTTTTAAGTTACTGACAGGTAAGATTGGCGAGTCATAATGAGGTCCATATTTGAACGTAACTATGGATAACATGTCATCTAATTTAGGAGAACGTTATGCTGTCCTCAGTTGTGGATTTCCATATGGCATTATCTTAATAACCCAACAGAATTAATGACACAACTACAATAGCTGAGTTACATTTATGATTACAACTATTTAAGACCGTAATAATGCGATTCACTAACGTGGGAACACATTATTATTCATATGAGCTCTTAATTGTCTAGTCAGCAGGTGCAACAATACCAATTTTTTCCCGCCATTCTGACCAACTTTCCCGACTTTTTCCTTTCATTTTTCCAAAGTTTTATTTTTTATTTTATTTTTTTACAAAACCTAATTCGCAGGCTATATATTTTTTTTTTCATCATAGTTCCCTTGGTGTTCTTCTACCGCCTCCTTCACACGACCACCATCATCTGTCCTTACATGGTAATCTTCTACCTGAGGAGAGTCGTCCAGGTTATGGCTCACTCCATCACGCGGCAGTTTTCTTATTAATTGTTACCCACGATTTTGGAGCTTGGAGCTTGGAGCACGCACACACACACACACACACACACACACACACACACACACACACACACACACACACACACCTCAGATCTCACCCACGTGTTGTTGTTCGACACCAGAATGAAGGGGTGACTCAATAATGGCCTGTGACCCTTGACCTCTGCCAAATGGCGACAAAAATTATACAAAGCCCATTACAGTGCAGGCCTATGCCAACCAACGATAAAATTTTCGCAACTATCAAATTACAAATGTGGACACTAATGGGCCAAAGTCAGACAGACAGACCAAACCAATGAATAAATACACTCATCAAGTCTACCATCCTATGTGTTCAATATCTCTAATAAACACGATACCGTCAGTAATTCACCTAACAAATTCCCGAGTGGATAATATTCGCGGACCTCTCCAGATCTAACATTCGTGACCGGCGCCATTTTAACTGACCTCTAAAACCGTCATCAATAACCTCCTGTCTTATAGTTTTCTGATAATGTTGGTCTCACATAACGACGAGGTCTCTCATACCGCCTCCAGATGGTTTCTAATTCGACTTGACTTTGTGAGAGTAAAGGAGTGGAGGGGGATGGGGGGTGGGGGGTGGGGGGGGCAGTTTTTCTATCAACGCAACTGGATCTGACAACTCGATTTCTAAAAGCCCTTAGTTCTGACAGCACGTGGAGTTGTAAATCTATCGTCAGTAAAGGTGTAAATCTATCGTCAGTAGTATTGTAAATCTATCGTCGGTAGTGGTGTAAATCTATCGCCAGTAGTGGTGAAAATCTATCGCCAGTAGTGTTGTAAATCATTCGCCAGTAGTGTTGTAAATCTATCGTCAGTAGTGGTGTAAATCTATCGCCAGTAGTGGTGTAAATCTATCGTCAGTAGTTTTGTAAATCTATCGTCGGTAGTGGTGTAAATCTATCGCCAGTAGTGTTGTAAATCTATCGCCAGTAGTGGTGTAAATCTATCGCCAGTAGTGTTGTAAATCTATCGCCAGTAGTGTTGTAAATCTATCGCCAGTAGTGTTGTAAATCTATCGCCAGTAGTGGTGTAAATCTATCGCCAGTAGTGGTGTAAATCTATCGCCAGTAGTTTTGTAAATCTATCGTCGGTAGTGTTGTAAATCTATCGCCAGTAGTGTTGTAAATCTATCGTCAGTAGTGGTGTAAATCTATCGCCAGTAGTGTTGTAAATCTATCGTCAGTAGTGGTGTAAATCTATCGCCAGTAGTGTTGTAAATCTATCAGAAATCTAGTGGTGTAAATCTAGTAGTGTTGTAATCTATCGTCAGTAGTGGTGTAAATCTATCGCCAGTAGTAGTGTTGTAAATCTATCGTCAGTAGTGGTGTAAATCTATCGCCAGTAGTGTTGTAAATCTATCGTCAGTAGTGGTGTAAATCTATCGCCAGTAGTGTTGTAAATCTATCGCCAGTAGTGTTGTAAATATCGTCAGTAGTGTTGTAAATCTATCGTCAGTAGTGTTGTAAATCTATCGATCTATCTGTAAACAATTACCCAAGATTTACATACTATCGTTTTCCAATAGACTCTCGTTCAGCCACGCCCAGTAGTGCTTCTTATACTGTAGTGGTGCAGTGTTCCATTGGTGCGGTATTGACTTCTACTGGTAACGAGTTTCCTATGGTTCCAGTGTTGTAATGGGGCTGTGTTATATTAAATGCTCCCCCCCCCCCTTCCTTACCCATTAAAAAACATTCCCTTCCTTTCCCTCTTCACTCGAAACACCCCCCTTATTCCCCCTCTTCCCTCCCCTCCTCCCGACTCACCCCTTCCCATCAAAGCATCTCCTCCCCTGCCTCTTCCATCGAAGTATAAACCTCTTCCCCTCACCCCCCTCTCCCATCAAAACTTACCCCTATCCCCCTCCCCTCAAATTGTACCCCTATTCCCTCTCTCTCCCATCAAAATATCTCCCTCCCCTCTCCCTTCTATTAACACAGCCCCTCCCCTCACCTCCAGGGCCCCTCTCCCGCCTCCCCTCCCATCAACACATCCTCCCTCCACCCACGATCAGTTTCCACTGTTTGTTTACACCACGTGGGCCGCAAAAAAAATAATCACAATTACCGGATTTAAAGTTAGCGTTTGTCCTCTGGCGGGACCATCTGCCCCACCACCAGCTGGCCGAACACTCCCTCAGCACGCTAGAAGAGATGGCTATACAGATGGATCTAGCTGGGCAATGGGCAGAGTCCTTACATACACTCTCGGGAATTTAATACCCCGTTTAAATGTTAACTTTTGTTGTTGACGGTAATGTCCTGGAAACTTTGGGGTTTGGGCTTTTTAAAACGTAGATCTTTTATCGAATTATTGTAAAGATCGGAATATATGTTGGCCCAATACTGTACATAAATAAAGAACGAAAATACACTTGAACTCCCCCCCCCTCCCCCACCCCACACACACCTTAAAGCGCCAAAGTTCCAGGTAATAAACCAGCCTGGAAAAAAAATCGAATAATACGAGTTCTAAAACATCCTGGGTAAAAAAGTAAATTGAATACACTATGATAATTCTACACCATCCTGGAAAAAAAAAGTCTCTACGTGATAGTGTTTCCAGGTGAGGGATAAACACGCTCCTCTCTTTGAACTCAACAAATTCTATCTCGATAATTAAAACTATTAATAAATTTTTTGGGCCAACTTTGTGCTTATGTTTTTTATCACAAGTGTAAACAAGTCCTTTACCCGCATCAGTTAACTGGCGCCAATTATTTCCGATATCGTAATTACGCGAGGATGATTTTTAGTTATTTACTGTTTATGGAAGCTGTTGACGCGCCATAACTCTATGTTGTCTGCCCGCTGTCATAAGGATCAACAAGGCGACACCAGGTCATATCTCAGTGTGCCGTTGCTGTCTTAACTTATCGCAGTGACCGGTTGATAATTGTGGATGCTGAGATGATCTTCACTGATGACCAACGAACTTCACTTTTACATAAATTGTGTGTTTGTGGGCCGAAGCCGACTAGCTGTGAATTGATACCATTAGACGAGATTCCGCAAGTCCGGCCTTAGAACTAACTTGAGAAATTTTTATCCATACAAGATAAAAGCTTTCTTACCTCGAGAAAATGACAGTAAATGCAGTAGGAATGAAATTTATGTAATATAATTTTGAGGATTTTTTTTTTCTCGTACGTTTTACCATCTCCGGAGAAACCGCCTTGGTCTGCTATGTTTACTTTCTGAATTAACAACTTCCGTTCTCTGGGAGTTATAGGGATAGTCCTCGCTGATTGAGAGGAGTAGTCATAGGAGTTCACTGTGATGGTCGTTCGTGTAGTCTTGAGTTTGGCACCTCCGGCATACCAACCACACAAGACGGGACCCATAATGTGTCACCGAAGATGGACAGGCTTACCAACCCTACACTCGACGGTCCCGCATGGAGGATGATTAAAATTCCGGCCGTAAAGCTGGACCACTCTCGTCAAGTATTACCATATGATTTAAAACCAGACAAAGCGACGGCAGACAGACAGATTGACGTAAGGCCCCAAACAATATAACCGAAGAATAAATATAAGCAATGAATGAAGAACAATGTAAAAATAAATAATATCTTAATTACATCTAAGGTGAATGTTAGTATAAGAATGACAGGTAGTTGAATGTCGACACACCAGGAACATTTATGGCAATCGTTCTGACATAGTTCCAGTACATCTCTCTTACATACATACATACATACATACATACATACATACATACATGCATACATAAATACACGTTGATTCCCTCTCATAAATACACACATATACTGTGCACTTTAATCCTCTCTCTCTCTCACACATACATACATACAAATATATACACTTTGATTCCTTCTCTCATAAACACACACGCACATAGGCTTTCATCCCTCCCCCCCCACACACACTTTGATCTTCTCCCCCTCTCCTTCTTTCTCTCTCAAACACATCAAGAAGTGAAACCTCGTTGCTGTGAAAACATTATCCAATTTCTCTGTGATTTAATACATGTGTAGTGAATAGCGGCTTAAACCCCAGAGTACTAGTGATCCATCAGAGTACACAGTGATCCACCTGAGTACACAGTGCTCCATCAGAGTACACAGTGCTCCATCAGAGTACATACTGAGCCACCTAAGTACATAGTGATCAATCAGAGCATGCTCGCCTAGCAAGCGGGCAGACCCGGGTTCGATCCCCAGGCAGGGTGAAACTATGGGCAAGTTTATTTAAGCCTCTGTCTGCCCAGCAGTAATTGGGAACCTGGATGTTAATCGATTTGCGGATCGTATTCCGGGGTAATGGTTAGCCAGTGCAGTTGGCGAGTTGTCCGGTCTTCTTGGATTATTCCTTGACACTGGGTCATGCAGCTCGTTAACTCAGGGTGTGGTTGTTGTGTTGACGACAGCTTCTACACCTTAAACAAATTCACGCCTAGGTGGCCCTTGGGCCGGCCATCCTCATTACACGAGGGGCAACCATTATTATTAATATCAATCCAGCAGAGTGCAATATATTTATAGGTATGGCGCTTCAATATTTTCCGTAAATAATAAACGTCGGGTTAGGTTAGGTTAGGTTAGGTTAATCTTCTGATGAAATAAGCTGGGGTGTATAATATTCAGGTATCACCAAAATATATCACCTGTATAATGTATTCTTATGGAAGTAACAAACAAACGTGACTGACCCTACACACACAACACAAGGAGTGTTGCTCCGTCATCACCTGCTGCTCCCTCAGGTGATGACTGTTCCAAGGTGTAAGTTACGAGGTTCTTCTCCCTCACTCTGGTAACTAGATCCCTGACTACCCCTTGACACGCCCCTCTCCTTCCCCTCCCCTCACTCTACCCCTTCTTGATGGATCCCTCCCTCCCTCGCTCTACCTTCATACACCCCTCAATAACTCCTTCACCCCCCTTGATAAACCCTCTCCTTTACTCTCCCTTCGCCAGGACCTCCCCTCTGCAAAATCACTGCCTCTAACCCCTTTCCTACAACACCCCCTCCTCCTCAACATTCTCCCACCTCCAAAATCACCCCTATCCCACACCCTCCTTCTCTCTACTCTTATTCCTCTCCCACCCTCCACAGACTGAGCGCCACCCCTCCCTCTTCTCCTCCACACGTAGAGCGCCACCCCTCCCTCCTTCCTCCACAGAGAGCGCCACCCCTCCCTCCTTCCACACACTCCTCCATACACACACAGAGCGCCACCCCTCCCTCCTCCACACACTCCACACACTGAGCGCCACCCTCCACATACTGAGCGCCCTCCCCCCTCCTCCATACACGCGCCGCCCTCCCTCCCCCTCCACACACAGGCGCCACCCTCCCTCCTTCCACACGCCACCCCTCCCTCCCCTCCATACACGCCCCCTCCACACACCGCCCCCTCCCTCCTTCCACACACTGAGCGCCACCCCTCACTCCCTCCACACTGAGCGCCGCCCTCCCTCCCTCCACATACTGAGCGCCACCCCTCCCTCCTCCCCCTCCACACACAGAGCGCCACCCCTTCCTTCCTCCCTCCACACTGAGCACCACCCCTCCATCACCTCCACTACCAGAGTGTTTGGCTATACAGTACCATAAAGGCAGTGTTTATGTGACGTAACACCGGCGGCGGGAAGTGTATAGTTCAGACGGCTGTCAGACAGGTAGTTAGCCACGTAATTATGACCCCAATCACTCCTGGCCCCTACTGGAGTTGGTCCAGTACAAAGTTTGGCGAGGTAGGGGAAGGAAAAGGGGGAAGTTTTAACGAGGGATATACTTTGGCGTGACAGGATCTTTGTTGGGGGAAGAATCCCTAGGAAACTTTGGCCTAAACCTCGACAGACTTGGTTTAAACTTGCTGTGAGAGTTGCTGCTGGTGAAATAAACTAAAAGTGGACCGCCCACAACCTCGTAAAAGAATCTCAATAGTGTCGTCTTCCTCAACGCTATCATGAGCCATAATACTGCAGCTGTTAACGTCTTTAGTATCACATTACAATGATACTGCCACCTGGGAACACCAGTAAAAGGTTGATCGGCAGCAAAATAGTGCTGAACGACATTGTGATGGAGGTACTGTACAGTGTGTTTATAAATGCCCCTGTGGAAGTTACACATCCAAAACATAGGTCTGTACTCCATCATCTTCTGCACATAACAAAATGTTTCGCCACGTCCGTTGTGACGAGGACTTGTATAGAAGGCAATACGACCGTCAATGATGAGTTCTTGTATAACACCACAGCAGAACTAAGGACAATACCAGAGCGGACATGATGAAGAAAACAGTTATGTGTAGAAAATGATGGTGTACTTACTAATGCTTTGGATGTGTAACTTTCTCAAGGGACTCTCTTACCACAAACATCAAGAGACTTTTGTAAACACCTTGTATTATTTATTACCCAATATCGCTCTAAGTATTTCACAAGTGATGAGCGGCTTCTATAATTAATGATACCTGGTGGTAATAAGGGTTGTGAAGGCATATACTGAGATAAACCTTAACTTATCCAGTATACATACGACGGATGTCAAGGTGAGGTTAGGTTAGGTTAGGTTTTAATCAAGTCGTAACCAAACAATGTCTCGACTATTGTAACTTCCTTTGTCTGACAACATCTTTCAGCCCGCCAATTGTATTTAGTTATTTAACGCTTCATTTCCTCCCCTAACCTTGGTCATACACGACTTCCAACGGATGGCACTATAACGGTATACTGTACCTTCATTTCCGGAGGTTTAAAATCAAGAATCACTTGTTAACCTCTAAATTACACCTAACCCTACAAGATATATTCAATAGTTATACTGTACATATTACGGCAGTATTTAGGGTGCTGTACGTGTGAACGCTTCCCAAAAGGTAGTTTGAACCAACACCACTCAGCGTCGTTATATTCAATACACTCCACAACCACCACGGGAAATTTGAAGTTGTATTTTTTTTAACCCCGACTGAAAAACTCATCAAAACTTATTTTTTGTTTTTAATTTTTACAAAAGTTAGATGTGTGTTATTAGACACAGGCCACTCCCAGCACAATTTTTCCTCCCAGGACGAAAAAAAACTCGTTAACATAATGAATCATATTTATAGCTTCAGTTATCTCATAGTATTACAACAATCCTGGTAAATAAATGTTACTTAATCTTTATTATGTAAGGTATATGTTCAAAGCTATAATTTGTTATGATTCTTACAAGTCTGCCAGTGTCCTTGTTCATTCTGGGAAACAATAAAAGTGGCAGGCGGCGAGCGTGTTGACAAGGGCCAGCGCGGCGACCCACCACCCCCTGCAGCAGCCAACTGTTCTCACCAACAAAACCCAACAACACGCTCTACGGAAAATCTTATTAAAATCGTATTCTTTTGCGAGATTTAACGTAACACATAATACCAATATGATACATAACCTGTCATTCTGTAACTCTATCCTTCCTAGCCCTACGGGTTTAAATAGACCAACTACGGTTAGGTTAGGTTCCACACGTTCAGTTACAGTATGTAAAATTAATGTGGATTTAGTTACCGTTATTAATAATAGATCCGACTTCTACAGTTTAGTTAGGCTAGCAGTTAAGACTAATTTAATGAAGAAATTCAAGTTAAGTTACACTACCAATTACAACGTTACATTAGTTGAGGAAAATATTAACAAACTCAAAAGAAATTCTCCTTATGTTTTCCTTGTTACTTAAGAGAACAACCAGTGTTTAAACGCATTAACCTTTGACATACGACTGAACAAGCTCTGGTCTGGACATATCCTGTACCTCCACCACAACTACTGCTGGGTCACTATATACACTCCATAACGTAATAATATTTGTAAAACTCGTCGTAGTCTTTATTTACCCACGTTCAGTCCTCCACGACTAACCATCCACACAGTCGAGGGAATTTGTGACACTATCTGGGATCACGTAATGAAGTCAATTGTTACTCCGCTTTTGTCTGCAGGCTGTGTGTGTGTGTGTGTGTAATAATAATAATAAACGGTTTATTAATAGAGTTGCAGCCGGTGGCTGAAAATATACAAACTTACATTTGATTTAGACATAATGATATCTGTTGAATACATTTACAGGGCTGTACAGTACATAAATCAGGAGTTGTTTATTATTTTAACAAAAGATGGGATGGTGCTGTTCTTATATCTATCGGTGCGGGCTCTTATGGGCTGAATTTTGTTGTAGTGGCGGACTGCGCGAGGTGGGTGGGGGACTGCCGGTGGCAGGAGGTGGCGATGACGAGGATGGTGCAGTAGTCCACTGCCAAACCTTGCTGGTGCTTGGTGGTGGAGGTCACTGAGGGATGGCATTTCCAGGGTGGAGAGAGCGTTGATGTAGCCGGAATAGTCTGCGCCGAGCATGATTCTGAAGGCCCTTTTCTGTACCTTCTCTAGCCGACGTTGTTGGGTGGCGTTGAGAGAAGACGACCAGTTGTGTGTGTGTGTGTGTGTGTGTGTGTGTGTGTGTGTGTGTGTGTGTGTGTGTGTGTGTGTGTGTGTGTGTGTGTGTGCGCGCCAGGTGGTGGGACGGTACCTACTGATGTGTTGTGGTTAGAGTGTGTGTGTGTGTGTGTGTGTGTGTGTGTGTGTGTGTGTGTGTGTGTGTGTGTCAAACACACGCCCTGTATCTACCACACGCCCCATTCGCCACACGCCCTGTATCTGCCACACGCCCTGTATCTGCCACACGCCCGTATCTGTCACACGCCCTGCATTCTGCCACTCTCGCCCTGTATCTACCACATTCTGTGTCTGCCACACGCCCTGTATCTGCCACACGACCTGTACCTACCACACGCCCTGTATCTGCCACACGCCCTGAAACCATTACAGCA